>NW_020954567.1:26100092-26154957 GCF_900497805.2 Vombatus ursinus
TCTCTGTGTCTCTCTCTCCCTCCCCCTCCCTCCCTTCCTCTCTCTCTTTCTCTGTCCCTCTCCCTCCCTCCATCCTTCCCTTCCTCCCTCCCTCTCTCTCTCTGTCCGTCTCTTGTCTCTTTCCTTCTCTCTCTGTATGTATATGCATATACACATATACATACAAACATTAACACATAAACACACACAATGTCCCAAAAGTCTTGGTCCAGTTTAAAATTTTTAGTATTACCAGAATTGTAAATCCTACAAACCTATAAAAACATGATCTGAAATTTTAATTATTTGATTTGTTTACATTTATATTGTTTTGTGAATTTTGAATAATAAACTTGTAATTTTATGCACTGCATGACATGTTCTGGATGATACTTTCCCAGATGGGTAGATACTAATGGAGGAAGTCCCCTTGCTTGGCCAGCTCAGTTACCTGATGTATCTTAATTGGACTTTTTTCTTGTGGGGACACATCAAAAGTATTGTGAATACATCACAACTTTGTTCTTTGAATAACTTAGGGATATGATTACAAATGAAATTCTATCAGTCATTGAACAATAGCTGATGAAAGTTTTTACAAAGTTAAAAAAATTAGCTAGAGCAACATCTAGCACATGATGTTGGTTATGTTAAATTTTAATTTAAAAAATCTGTATTTTAAAAATTGAAATAACCTTTTAAATGTTGTATTTTGTAAGTTTTGTAGCGTTTTTACTTCTGTAGCTATTAAAGTTTAAAACTGCAACAACATTTTAGGGATACCCTGTATTTTCAGATTTAGGAAACAATTGAAAGGAATCTTATGTATATATTTTTTACTAAAATAGCCAAGCACAGAAGATCATCATCATTTGAAAATTATGTAATTTATTCTCTAAAAAATGTAAAACATTTTACAAAAGACATTAAGAAACAAATGGAAATCTTTGTTACATCTTGATGAGATAGAATGCAAAAATAATGGCAAAAAAGCTTTTTTGTGGGGGGATCTACTCACTGCTTAATTATCTTTCTCCTTGAAGATTCTCAAATTCTTTGTTGGCATCCAGGCTGCTGCTGGAAATGCAGACTATAATTTTAGACATTCAGCCTGTCTAGAACTAGACATTTACCTAAATCTTAGTTGTAACACAATTGATTCTTGCCATGTGTAATGGCACATTGTTTTTACAAGCTGGCAAATAATAGTAACTATATATATTGTCTTTGTCAGAGCAGCATTTCTATTTCAGTTCTGTACTCCCTGCATCTGCTTTTGTGTGTATGCACATATATTTTAAAAAGAATTTAAGACAAAAGCTTCCTTTGAAATGTATCTTATGCTTATAAATCTGAGTTTTTTTATCATTTATTATTTTTGTTAATAAATCACATTTGAAATATAACATGGGAGCATGTAAGGAAAGAACGCACATCACTTGTTCTGCAGACAAAACTACCTATAGTGTCTTGCTGTTAGAAAATACGGTTTGTATTCTAAAGAATTTCCATTTTAACAAATTGATGTACATCATGAACTACACATTTTTTTCAACTGCTGTAATTATGGAAGGAAGTGGAATGGTGTCAACATTCTTCTGCTTCTAAGAAAACACACACTTGAGCTCTTGTTTTTTTTTCCTTCCCAGCAGTATTAATTTAAGGGAAGGAGAACAGTGAAGTAGTTTGAGGGAAGAGTAGATTCAGACACATTGCTTAAGTGAGAAGACAGTGCCAGGAAAGTCTTGTGAACTGAACTTAATGAGCCTTGGCTCTATGTGTTTTACAGACTTCTGTAAATGAACTATAAAGACATGTTTTCAGTATGTCTACACATGTGTGTCTATAGGTAAAATGTGCATATATACATATATGTCTATATTAGAACCAGATCTAGACTAAAGAATTCCTAATTATGCCATTTTCTGTCAAAGGCATGGACACACATCAAAATCATATCTCTCTGTGTGTATATGTATATTTATTTATGATCTCAGTGGTGAAAGGAACTTCTAAAGCCTTCTAGTCTAACTCATATCTGAATAAAATTGTTCTTCTACAAAATATACAAGAGGTCACCCAACCTTTTCTTGAAGGACTCCAGGAAAGAGGATTCCATTACCTTCCAAAGCAGACCATTGAGTTTAGGGAAAATTGTAATTGTTAGACATTATTTCCTTACCATCAAACCTAAATTTGTCTTTTTGCAACTTTTACCTGTTGCTGAATTAGTGTTATCTACTAGGATTGTAGGATTTTTTAAAAAAATTTACAGGATCTAAAGATCATAGACTTGAACTAAAAAGGTTCTTCAGACCATCACATTCAACCCTCTCATTTAATAGACGAGGAAACAGAGACCTGGAGAGATTAAGTACCTTGTCCAACATCATAGAGTATTAAGTGACAGGATTAGGATTTAAAACCAGACCATATGACTCCAAGTCCAGTTTTCTTTCCATACTTGTTTCCTGCACTTTCCAGAACATACCTCTCCAATCTTCATCTGTCTAACTTTTCTCCAGGGTTATGTCTTCTTTTGTACCCTCCAGAATATCATGTGCTTTTGTGCAGTAAATTTTAATAGATTCATCTTAAAAATTCTGACTTCAAGTCTAAATGAATGAAGATGATTCTTGAGTTCCTGCCTTGTGATTTCATGCAGAGCCCCCTCCTGTCATCCAAGTGCCTACCAATGTGACCGTTACTCCTGGAGAACTAGCAACTTTCACGTGCCTTGCCATAAGTGCAGTGCCTTACAACCTTACTTGGCAGAGAAATGGTAAAGATGTCAGACTGGCAGATGCAGCTCGGATCAGAACTCTGACCAATCTTTCCTTGGAGATAAACAGTGTAAAATTCACTGATGCTGGAGAATATAATTGTGTGGTTTCTAATGAAGGAGGAACAACAGTTGCTTCAGTCTTCCTCTCCGTGCAAGGTATGTACTGGAAATTTTCTGAACTGTAGTGTTTTTGTTTTTTTCTTCCTTGAATCTCCTAATTAATCAAGGCTTTGCTTCTCTAACCCTTCCCCCATCCCTCTGTTGGTTGAGTATAAATTTCTCCAGGTACTTAAAAAAATTGCAAATATGAATGGAACAATACTATGTCTGTAGTTCTTAAATGGGCTCTAGTTGTCTAAGTTTTTTTAACTGACATCAAAATTGTACCCAAAAAATAGCCACTTGAAATATTTGGATTCTGTAGGCTATGATCACCTCATGGACCTATGTTCATATCAGTTCAGGTACTTTTTCCATAGGTACAGATCTCAATTGATTCACACCTTCTTGTCTTGTTCACTTCTCCTCCATACCTTTCTGTAAATCTTTCCGTAAAGAATATACTCAACACATTCGTGGGCCTTTCAGTGCATAGAACACAGTCAGTTCTTAATAAATGCTTATTGACTGAATCTTAACAACTTAAGCTTCCTGATGCCACACTCCAGCTTTCTGTTATAAAATCATGAATTAATGATAAGTGTTTATTTTTAAGTACTTAGTATGTGGCAATTAGTGAGAATGCAATAGTGAGACAGTCTTTGCCTTCAAAGAGCTTATAGTATAGGGGGGAGATGAGCATATCAAGGAGCAGTAACCAGGAGAGAATGTTTTGGTCTGGGAAGTAACAAGGATAGTGAGTGGATCCATAAGGAGTTGATTTATACAGCTTTTCCAGAAGCAGTGGTAGGATTGATTGATAGTATAGTGGCAGTATAGTTTCCAGAGAAAGAGGTAGATGGGGAGGGAGGGAGTATATACATATATATCAGGCAAGGTAGATGGAAGGGATGGTGTACTGGAAGTGGTCTATGGCTGGTTACATGTAGTGCGCTATGTCAGCTCATTCCTCACTGATACAGGATAGCTCATCCCTAGGGTGGGCATTACAAAACTAAGTGGATTAAGTGCCCCACGGCATGATCTCTGAACTGGTCATCCTGAGGGTATAGTGGCAGGACAAATGACCAAAGAAAATCACCAAAATTGGGCAGTTGGAAGCATCTCATCGAATGTAATGTGGCATCTGTGTTGTCACATGTTCTCCCAAATACATGTTCTTCATATATTAATATATTTTATGCTTGGGCATCTAGGTGGCAAAGATGTGTAGTGGATAGTGTGCTGAACTAGGAGTCAGGAAAACTCATTTTCCTGAATTCAAATCTGGCCTCAGACACTAAGTAGCTGTGTGACACTGGGCAAGTCACTTAACACTGTTTGCCTTTGTTTCCTCATCTGTAAAATGAGCTGCAGAAGGAAATGGCAAACCGCTCCAGTATCTTTGCCAGTAAAATCCCAAATGGGGTCACGAAAAGTTGGACATGACTGAAAGCAACTGGACGACGACGACAACAACAAATTTCATGCAGCTTCTCATATCTTTTCTAGTAATATACAATAATGAGCTTATGTCTACTATGTATTTTTCTAGTGTCCTTTGTATTACTTCTAATTTTCATTATTGTGAGATCAAGTTGTTTTATGTTTCTTAACTACGTATGAATGAATAACATTGATTTTAGTAGTTGCTCCCTAAAAATAAGCTCCCAAATTAGTGCCAACAAATATTTCCGGACTATCAGATTCATCTACCCGGTAGTTTAATATTTTCTATTTACTGTAATTTCTTAGATTTCTTCCTTCCAAAATATCAATATAAAATTGACTTGAGAATTGAAACTATTTTGGTTGTTAGACAAGTCTGTTTTACACCAGATTTTGCTCTTGTCCCTTACTTCTTGGTAGGTAATTTAATTTCCTTCCAAACTTTTAAGATATTTTACATCCTGTGGAAATTTTATGTCTACATGCTGTGTAGAGCTGCTTCCAATGACTTATTTGACTTATATGGAAATGAGAACCCAGTGAAGTATAAGTTAATGGCCATGCAATCTTAAATCTTCAGCTGCGCCTCTTTAGAATGTGCTGACAGCAAGCTTTGTATACAATGGCATTAGCATTATGCTTAGAGGTATTAAAAGTGTGTTATGTTCAAGGTCATCAATTGAAGATGAAGAACAGCCTGAGAGCTTCTTTTTCATTGCATTTATATTTTTCTTCCAAATGTCTATAGAGCAGCTGGGAAGCTTAAAGCAATAATCAAATTACTCTTGGCTTGGTTTTTGTAGTTAAATTGTGGTTCTGCCGCTGTCTCAGCAGAATAATTTATTTAAAATCCCTTATGTAAGAGATTAATTACATCAAAAAGTTGGAAATGATTCTGCTCGATATGCTCTTGCAAATAATTCTAAAACCTTCCTAAGGTTACACACTCACAGACAAGGACATTGACAAGGTAATCTGAATGAATGACCATTGCGTATGAAGGATCTTTTTCTTAAAGAAAACCACTGGGAGAATTAAAATCTTTTACTGAAAGAACAGGCATTTGATTCTTATTTTTTTTCTTGGTAATAGAGTAAAATTCTCAGGTCTGTAGGTGTGACTTTTGAGAATTAATCTAGTAAAATAATTGGGGCAGCATTGATATTTATTAAACTTCTACTACATGCCGAACACTGTGCTAAACAATGAGGATACAAGTAAAGGTAAAAAACATAGTCTCTACTCTCAAGAAGGTCAGTCTAATGGGAAAAATAATATACAAACAACCAAACGAACTATCTATCTTTCTATCTATCTTTGTATATGTGTATATATGCATGCATATATACACAAGTACATATAAATAATATATGCACATATTAAAAAGTTTGTACATATGTGTGTGTAGATATATAAAGTTTGTACATAGTTGCTTGTAAGTGGCCTCCCCATTAGACTGTGAGCAATACTTCATGTATTCTTGTGACAACATGCTTTTAATAGATAGAAGCTTCTCCATTTTTTCTTAGTGGAAGAACAATGTTTGCTATGACAACTACCCCCATCTCCCAAGCTCAAAATAGCCAGTAAGAAGTAACATTTTGATTGGTCCTGGGCTGATAAATAATTTAAAGAGAGGAGAGGAAGAGAAAAGCTGGAACATTCTAAAAATGGAAGTTTGGTATCTGAGTTCATCACTATTTCATCTGATAGACAATTAGCTGGGCAGCATCTCTGTAAGAACAACCATATCTCTAAGGAGAAATTTAAGAATTTTGCTTCATACCTGGCCAGAAGAGGAGTAAAAAGTTGCAAAAAGTTTTAGCTAGCAACAGCAAATTCTAGAACAATTTTTAGCAAAATTCCTTTTCTAGTTCATTAAGGAACATTGTAAATGAGTGGGGCATAAAATATGGAAATGATTTTTTATTATGTAGTGCTGTTATTGTGTGTATATTGTAGATGACTAGTAATTCCCATTTTTATTGGTAGAATTGGCACTACGTGAATTTTCTTCTTCTGAACAATTATCACGACCCTTTGGAGAAGACGAAGGAAAGGGACAACACATGAATAAGAAATTCAATGTATAGATGAAAAAAAATCAATCGATAAGCATTTATTAAGTGCTCATGATATACAGGGCATTGTGCTAAATGTTAGGAATGCAAAGACAAAAAAGGAGAAGGTCATTCCCATCAGTCAATCAGTCAGTCCATTAATAAGTATTTATTAAGCACTTAGCATCTCCCAGGCACTGTGCTTAGGATGGGGGCATACGAATCCAAAGAATGAAACAATATCTACTCTTAGGAGGCTTACATTCTGTAGAACTTTTCATGCCATACTTTTCTTTGAAAGCACAATCTGGGTTCTAGGGGGGGGTGGAGCCAGAATGGGGGAGGGAAAGCAGTGACTTGTTTGAGCTCTCCCTCAAACCCTTCCAAATACCTGTAAAAATGGCTCTAAACAAATTCTAAAGCAGCAGAACCCACAAAAAGTCAGAGTGAAACAAATTTCCAGCCCAAGACAACCTGGATGGCTGATGAGAAAGGTATATCGCATCGGGCGGGGAGAGGAGCGCAGTTTGGTGTGGGCGTGCAGGCCACAGCGAACCTGGAGTAGGCCTCAGAGGACTGAATTGTGGGCAGCTGTGGCAGTTTCCAGACCTCTCAACCCGCAAATACCAAAGACAACTTAGAAGGTCAGTGGGAAAAGTCTGTGACTGCAGTGAGAGAGAGAAGCTAGGTCTGGGGCAGTGGCTGCCTCCTGAGCTTCTGACCCACAGACTGAGGGGGAATCGAATGGCTGATCAGAGGGGGATTGCAGGAATCTCTCTGTTGGTGCAGGATTCTCTTGCTTTGCCCAGTGCTTGGATCTGGGTCACAGTTCTGGATGGCAGTCCTTGGGGTGAGGAGGAGCACTGGTGTGGTGGAGCTTGTAGTGGCTGTGGAGAGGAAACACCTCACCCCTTATCATAGCACCTTGGAAGAAATGAAAATTTGCAGGTCCTTAGAAGTATTTCTGAAAACAGCTGTACAAACCCTCGAAGCTTGGGACAGTACATTCTTCACACTGGAATCAGACTCTTACCTTAACAAAGAGTTTAAAACTCAAGTAATTGGTTGAGATCATGAGCAAGCAGCGCAAAAAGAGTCAGACTATACTATCTTACTTTGGTGACAAAGAACATCAAAACATACAACCAGAAGACAACAAAGCCAAAGCTCCTACATCCAAAGCCTCCAAGAAAAATATGAATCAATCCCACGCCTTGAAAGAGCTCAAAAGGGAGTTTGAGAAGCAAGTAAGAGAAGTAGAGGAAAAAACTGGGAAGAGAAATGAGAGTGATGCAAGAAAATCATGAAAAACAAGTCAACAGCTTGCGAAAGGAGACCCAAAAAAATACTGAAGAAAATAACACCTTAAAAAATAGCCTAACCCAAATGGCAAAAGAGGTCCAAAAAGCCAATGAGGAGAAGAATGCTCTAAAAAGCAAAATTGGACAAATGGAAAAGGAAGTCCAAAAGATTACTGAAGAAAATACTTCCTTAAAAATTAGAATAGAGCAATTGGAAGCTAGTGACTTTATGAGAAATCAAGACACTGTAAAATAAATCCAAAAAAATGAAAAATTAGAAAACAATGTGAAATATCTCACTGGAAAAACAACTGACCTAGAAAATAGATCCAGGAGAGAGAATTTAAAAATTATTGGACTATCTGAAAGTCATGATCAAAAAAAGAGCCTAGATATCATCTTTTAAGAAATAATCAAGGAAAACTGCCCTGATATTTTAGAACCAGAGGGCAAAATAGAAATTGAAAGAATCCACCGATCTCCTCCTGAAAGAGATCCCCAAAGGAAAACTCCTAGGAATATTGTAGCCAACATCCAGAGTTCCCAGGTCAAGGAGAAAATATTACAAGCAGCCAGAAAGAAACAATTCAAGTATTGTGGAAACACAATCAGGATAACACAAGATTTAGCAGCTTCTACATTAAGGGACCACAGGCCATGGAATATAATATTCTGGAGGGCAAAGGAGATAGGATTACAACCAAGAATCACCTACCCAGCAAAACTGAGTATAATTCTTCAGGAGAAAAAATGGTCATTCAGTGAAATAGAGGACTTTCAAGCATTCTTGATGAAAAGACCAGAGCTGAATAGAAAATTTGACTTTCCAATACAAGACTCAAGTGGAACATGAAGAGGTGAACAGGAAAGAGAAATCATAAGAGACTTTTTAAGGTTGAACTATTTACATTCCTGCATGGAAAGATGATATTTGTAACTCATGAGACCTTTGTCAGTATTAGGGTAGTTGGAGGGAAAAAATTTTATGTATGCATATATAGATAAATAGATAGATGGATAGATAGTTAGATAGATAGATAGATAGATAGATAGATAGATAGATAGATAGATAGATAGATAGATAGATAGATAGATAGATAGATAGAGGGCACAGGGTGAGTTGAAGATGAAAGGGTCATATCTGGAGAATAAAATTAAAGGGTGAGAGAGGATTATACTAGGAGAAGGAGAAAGGGAGAGGTAGAATGGGGTAAATTATCTCACAAAAAAACAGAAAAGAAAAGGCTCTTACAGTGGAGGGGAAACAGGGAAAGGTGAGAGGGAATGAGTGAATCTTATTCTCATAGGATTTGACTTAAGGAGGGAATAACATACACACTCAATTGGGTATGGAAATCTGTCTTACCCTACAGGAAAATAGGGGGGGAAAGGGGACAAGAGAGTAGGGGGATGATAGAGAGGAGGGCACATTGGAAAAGAGGGTGATCAGAAGCAAATACTTCTCAGGAGGGACAGGGTCAAAAGAAAGTATAGAATAAATGGGGGGCGGGATAGAATTAAGGGAAATAGAGTTAGTTTTTCACAGCATGTCTACTATGAAAGTGTTTTGCATAACTGCACACGTATAGCCTATTGAGTTGTTTGCCTTTCAAGGGGGGGGGGGGGGGGGGGGAGGAAGGGAGAAAATTTTGGAACCCAAAATTTTAAAAACACATGTTTAAAAGAAAATGTTTTCACATGCAACTGGGAAATAAGAAATACAGGAAATGGGGCACAGAAATCTATCCTTCCCTACAGGAAAATAGAAGGGGAAGGGGATAAAAGAAGGGGGGGAAGAAATAGAAGGGAAGACAGACTAGGGGAAGGGGTATTCAGAATGCATGCCATCTTTGGGTGGGGGAGGGGTGAGACGGGGTGAAAATTTGGAACTCAAAATCTTCTGGAAGTAAATGTTGAAAACTAAAAATAAATAAATTCACTAATAAAAAAATAAAGTACAATCTGGGTTTACTGAATATCTCATTAGGCACATAGTAGCTCAGTGAAAACTTAATGATTGGTTAATAAAGAAGTTCTAAATATTTGAGATAGTGGAGTCAGCCTAAATAATTGCTGGGTGATTTGAATATGAATGTCTACTATTTCTGGCACTTTATTCAATCAGCAGGCAAAAGTGGAAGGAATTCTTAAGTTTTCCAAAGAAATTCCAAAAGGAACCAGACATTGAAGGTATTTATACAGAAAGAACATTTCTCTCCAAAATGTGAACAAAAGTTGCTTCCAGAAAATAGGATGCTGATACCTCACAGCTTCCATTCCTGTGCTTATATTTAATTTGATACAGGTTGCAAGTGAGAAAATTGAGACTTGAGACAGGTTAAGTTACTTGCCCAACATCACAGAAGTAGTAAGGTTGAGGCAGCATGTAAACTCTGGTCTCCCAGACTCCAACTTCACCACTCTATTCACCTCATCATGTAGATGACCTCTGCTAGTCTGACCAGCTTTAAATCTTTTAGCTTACGTTGCTAAGCCTTGTCTCAGCAAATTGTTCCTTTTTTAACATCTCACTAACTTTTTAAAGCTGCTCCTGTGGTATTTAGACTCACTGAAAGATGCTTTAGTGAATGAACTCCTGAAGGCTGAAATTTATTTACAGAAGGAATGCCTTTTACTCTCTTCTCCTTGGTAGAACAGAACCATTACTATCCAAATTCTTTAAATAAGTGCTGTTATTTACATTTTGCTCCCTAGTTTCTTAGGTCATTAATAGTGTAAATCTTCTCAGAGACATTCTTTTTGATGGCCTGTCTTGTTGGCAGTGGGTTTGGGGGAAAAAATTTGATGAAGAAATGTTTTCAAAGCCAACAGGAAGATATATTCCAGAATTTATGGCACTGTTTAGTAGAAAATAAGAGACTACAGTTAATTTGTGGCCACCCAAATGTATTATTTTATGGTTGAGCATGCTACTGCAAAGCTACAGATGTTTGATGAAATAAACTGCTGTACTTGGAGGCATAATGCTATACTAAGTATGCTTTCTTTGGTCTTAACTCATGAAAATATTAGTATCATTAATGAAAGTTTGATAACTTATATGATGTTAGGTCACAAAACTCATCTCTATCACATAAGCTGGCCCACTGGAAAATTGTTTACAAATAACAGAAATGAAAGACGAATCTTTCTCAGGAAAAAAAAAACTAAAAGATGAGATAGTTCCTTTGATCTTCTTAGATGCTTTAGGTATAATTCTGTCTGCTGGCAGTGAGTGTGGATTAGATGAACTAGATTTCTTCCAGCCTTATGCTACTTGTTTGTTTAGCCACTAAAAGACCATTGGTAACCTTTGAAAATGCAATTTTAACCAAATGGTGGGGTTAGAAGCCAGATTGTGAGAGCTTTAAGTGTGAATTTTTGATGAAGAAATGAAGGCATCAAATATAGGGAAAGAAGGAAATAAATATTTATAAAGCATCGTGCTAAGCTCTTTATAAATATTATCGTATTTGATTCTCATCAGCACCCTGTGATGTAGGTACTATTATTATCCACATTTTACAGATGAGGAAACTAAGGCAAAAAGAGGGTAATTGACATGCTCAAGACCATAATAAAAGTCTTATGCTATATTTGAACACAGGTCTTCCTGAGTCCAGGTCTAGAACTCTATCCATTGAACGTTCTAGTTATCTTTTTCTAGGAGAAAATTCCTCTTTCTAGGAATTTATCATTAAAGGGGGATATCTTGAGGGAATGGGAGGATCAAAAAAAGAATTTTGTTCTTGTTTTAGGGTAGGTGAAACCTGAATACTTTTCATCTGAGCAATGGTGATGAAGTCATCAAAATGTCAGAGATTAAAAATGAAAGAGCTGTAGAATGACTGGTGGGGCAAGCTCCCAAAAAGACAGTTGATGGTGAGATCAGGGGTAGCAGTAGAAGAATTGGCTTTAACAGGGAGGAAGACCATCTTAATCTCTGACTTTGTCAGGGTACCACCATTGTCCCAGTCACACACACTCACAGCATGGGTGTCATTCTCTACTCCTCACTCTTTCTCACCTATTATAGCCAATCTGTTGTCAAGTCCTGTTGATTTTACCTTTGTAGCATCTTTTATATATACCCTCCTTTCCTCTGATACTGCCACCGTCTCTTACATAGACCTTCATCACCTCAGACCTGGACTATTGCAATAGTCTGCCAGTTATTATCTCTGCCTCAATTCTCTCCCCACCCTAGTCCATCCTCCATTCAGCTGTCAAATTGATCTCCCTGAAGTGCAGTTCCAATGAAATCACTCACTCATCCCTCCCCCATGCCACCCCCTTCATGTGTGTGAGCCATTAAGGCACAATGTTCAAGGCATTAGACTTGAAATGGTACTCTGTATTATCTATTAAAGTGTTTTATGTTCAGTATTTAAGGTAGCGAATTTTCTTCAAATGAATTTGCCAATAAGAGGAAGGGAGGAAATCCCCTAGATCTTTTACTTAATGTGTTCTCTTTTGTAGAAATTCACATAAATAAACTTTGCTTATCACATACAAAGTTCCCTTATACGACATCTTTGCTTCAACATTTAAATAGTTAATACTATTTTGAATAGTATATTCAAGTAATATACTATTTTAAATAGCATTGAATAGTCAACACTAGTTTTTATTGGAAAATACTATTCTTGACTTTTTTACATTACAGAGTTCTGCTAAATTTTTCTGTAGACTGAACTGAAAGACACATGCCATATACCGGCATCAGTATTTTATCTGCTGAATGAATTCAGTTACGGTAGTCAGAGACACACTAAAGTTCTTATTATTAAATTATAATGAAAATTCCTAAATCACTAATAGTTGCCAATATTTAATTTTTTGGACAGTTTTAACTCTAACTTAGAGTCCCAAGCTTGAGTCAGTGAAGATGAATAAAATGGTGTGTTAACGTTCTGACTTTTGTTGGTCTCTTGGTTACAAGTGTGATATAGAGTATTGTGGAAGCCTTTACATCACTTATGATTAGTTTGAGAAGATCAGAGGATCATAGCCATATATCTAGGAGGACATCTCTGAGAGATTTTAGAGGAGAGTAGGGAAGGGAACAAATATTTATTAGGTACCCACCACATGTCAGACACTGCGTTAAGCATTTTACACATATTATCTCATTTGATCCTCACAATAGTCCTGTATGGTAAGTCTTATTATTATCCCCATTTTACAGCTAAGGAAACTGAGACAGAGGTTAAGTGACTTGCTCTGGGTCACACAGTTAATGTGTGGGGCTGAATTTAAACTCGTGTTTTCCTTACCACGAGCCCAGTACTCAATCCCATGTCACCTAGCTGCCTCATTTAATTTTAAGCATCTCAAAGGTTCATCTGTGGTTTTATTTGGTTCCCTACTCAGTCTATGTTCATGATTGCATCATTGTAGAAAACTCTACATGTGGAAACTCCTTCCAGTGATGCAGGTCAACAACTCTTCTGTACCCTCTAGTCTCAGAAAGCTGTTTGGCACACTTATGAAATTATCTGACTTGCCTATGGATCCACAGTACGGGTAGGGATAGTACATGAATTGAGGTATTTCTGATTCCAAGTCTGGCTCTTTATTCATAATATGGTGATGCTTCCTGTGGCTTTAATAAAATTGTTACATTTTTGAGCTTCTGATCATTTTTCTTCTTATTAAAAAACCAGACTTATTTAAGGTTGAGATGCAATGACAAGACTGTTCAATGACACCTACACAGTTAAACAAAGAAGTGAGATTTTCATGTCTACTTGCCTTACTTGTTTAATATAGTCCACTGGCTAAAGTGAACTGAAGAGAGCCTTTTTATTTTTTTTGGTACTACATTCCAAGTTCCACATAATAAAAAGTATAAAATAATACTGTGTTTGGCATTTATATGGAACTTTCATTCTAGTAATCTATGTGTTTGACAGATGTTATAACAATTCAATAGTAGGAGTTAAGAATTATTTCCCTCTTATGTTCAGTGGAGAGTAGGAAAGATTATTAAATAGTTCTAAAATAAGACCTGTAAGGAAAGGTTAAAGAATAAGGATTGTTTAGTTTGTATAAGGATAGTATATGGGATGACCTAATAAATGCTTCAAAGAGATGAAGGGTTATTATTATGAGCCTGGAGAGCAGCTGTTTTCCATCGCCAGCAAAGAGAACATGAGGAAATATGTTTAAGTTAGCTTGTAAGAGTTAGATTAGATAGAAAGTAGAACTTCCAATTGTCAGAGAAGTTAAACCCTGAAAGATCATTACTAGGAAGAGAGTGCTTAATAAATGTTCTTGTTCTTATTATCATTCAACTAAATGCTATCAGAAATTCTCCATCTTTATGTTTCTGCAATAGATATGAGCATTTTCTATACAAACTAACAGAATTTTTGCTGCTCCTTGACAGAGGAGTATGATTTAGTCTAACTAGACAAGCGTTTTCATGCCTACATAGAAGATAAACATAAACACTCAGCATCACTATTGTCTGCTCAGAAGCATTTTTACCTCTTGACAAGCTTTTCACCCGTCTTCTTTCCACTTACCAGAATCTTAAGGTTGCATGTAATTATAGTGAGTATTAATAACCTGAAACAGAATGAAAGGGATTCTGTGCCATTAATAAAATTTTATTTTCCCAGTGCCTGATTTCTTTTAGAACTAAACATTTCTTTCAGACTCTGGACTCCATTCTAATGTTTCTGACTTCCATATAACCAGGGCTGACTCAAAAGGTCTCTTGAGGAAGATCCCAGAGAGGGTAGTGTTGATGGATTCCTTGTGCTCTGGGTATCAGTACCACACAGGAACACAAACAAATTGTCTTTAATCATTTTTGTCCCTTTAATTACAGCAGATCTTTTCCTACTTCTGAAGAGTATGTAGTGAGTCAATTATAGCTCAAAGGATGTGAGAACCTTTCAAATGAATCAGAACTGGCAGGTATTGAATTAAACCAAGAGACCTAGAAATGCATGGTAGAGAAGAGAAGGCAGAAGCATCATGCTTTAGCAAAGACAACCCCATCAGAATGACTATAAAATAGCAAATATTAGAACATCAGTGTGATTCAAATTGAAGAAAATAATAAAGAAGAGAAGGAAATAGGGACATTTTCGCAGAGATCTTATTGAGTCCTAATGTGCTTATTTGTGCAGTTTAGCTTCACAAGTGAATATTTAGGTGAAATATGTTGATGAAAAACTGGATAAATAACCTCCATGATGTGGGAAATATCAGCTCCTCTTGGAACACTAAAGAATAGGTCATTTACCCCTTTTCTTGCTCTCTACAACACACCGAGTCAATACAAAAATACTTCACAAACCAGAATCAAAGATATGAAACTATGAAGAGCAATGAACAAGGAAATATATTGAGAAAGAAAGATCCTCTAATTTTTCAGGAAGAAGGAGTTACTTTTTATTACCACTTGAGAGATTATTTTGTATGTAAGAGGTGCTGACAGTGAAGTCTCTGTACATTAGGTAGGGAGTCTCTCCCCCTTTTAAGTTTAATCTGAATTATGACATTTTCTTCATCATTTTCTTAAATGTCAACAACAATAAATCAAACCCTGATTTGTAGCATTTGTTCATTTCTGAGATGTAAATGCTCACCCTGAAAATTTGACCATCGACTCTCTCTAGCCTGTTGGAGTTGGTTATTCTGCTGCCATTCATGTGGAAGTCCATTATGGTAGTCCTTGATGTGGAAGGCATGCTGCAGACGTCTGTCATATCTTTCTTTCTACTTTTTAATACATTTCTATAGCACTTTAAAATTTGAAAATATACAATATTTCATTTGCACCTCACAGTAATGCTATGATATAGGTGTTTTTGTATTTTAACTGGACCTGATTTAACTGACAGAGACCTCCAAGTAAAGACTTTCTTTACTAGAGTAGAGCTGCACCTTCTCCACAACTTAAAGGCATAGTTAGTGGGTTTCCTGGGCCACTGAGAGGTTAACTAACCTGCCTAGATTTACATAACCAGGATATGTCAAAAACTAAATTTGAACCTTCATCTTCCTGACTCCTAAGTGGGCTAATAGCCAATATTCCACTCAACCTCTAAGGGTAGGTATAATGGGTATTATTATAAATATTTTATAGATAATATAACTGAGGCTGTCCTTTTCTTGTTAATGACTGTAGGCTACGGGGAATAAATATGGCAGCAAACACCTATCATTCCCACAAAAACCAAGTCTGATTTCATGATCCATTTAAACTGCAGTTCACAGATAGGGACTTTGCTTTGAAAACTTCTGGGATCTAAGAGAACTCTACAGGAATAGGAATAGGGCCTGGGTCTGTGATTTCATTGGTATAAGGAAATGCTGAATAAGAAAACTCTTTCTACCCATTCAGATTAGACCCTTGACAGTAAGTTATATATAGTCTTCGAGAGCAGCCTAGAGCACTGAGAGATTGACTTATTGAGGGATGTACAGTCAGTCCGTAAACATTTAGTGAGCAGTTGCTAAGTGCCAGGCATTGTGCTAAGCACAGTCAGCATAGCATTATGGATAGAGAACTGGCCTTGGAACCAGGAAGAGAGCTACATGAAATATATTTAATCAATGCTTCAAAAAAATTGATTTTGTCCTTGTAGGTAATCCTTTCATCAATTCATATAGCAGGTCCTATGCATTTTAGCAAATGGTTTCAGAACTTGTTATGGATAAATGGATTTAGCACATGATAGACATTGTTCTAGTGATGAGTGTAGGCTCCTGGGCAGCAGAGAATATTTCATTTTTATCTTTGTATATCTAGCACCTGGCACATAGTAAGTAGTTAATAAATACTTGTTGATTAATCGCTGAGTCTTTCTGAATTAGGTTAGTCCTTAATAATCCTTGAATGATAGCCTATAGCCCTTGCTTCTCCTGAGACTTCTAATTTGATTCTATATCCAGGCTGTCAGATGTCACATATACAGATACATTTCATACATACAGCCCTACTTACAAAAAATTGCCCAGTGATGCTACATAAATAGAATACAGATTAAAAACTCATGAATAAAAACCACAAAATAGTCAAACATATCAAGTATGGTCTGACCCAGTATCCCAGAGCCAGGCTATTACATCTTCCTCCCAGGGTCCTCAGGGTTGTCATTTGTATTAGAAGAGGACCAATGGCTTCATGGTATTGGGGTCAAGATCCAGTGTGTTTTACTGGGGTTGATCAATCCAATATAAGCTTAGAAGGTTCTACCACGGGTTGGGCACAAATAGTCCATTTGAGCATTTGGGATGGAGATGTCTCTAGATTTGTGCATTTCATGTTTCCCGTGCTACTGTGATTCTGTTTTGCTCATAGAGCACAGCGCTTTCTTTGATGAGGTCCTGTGCCAGTGTCTCCCAAGTCTCACCATTGATAATAAAGTTCTCAGAGGGAGCTTGAGAGTATCCTTGTACCATTTCTTCTGACCTAAGTGTGAATGCTTGCCTTGTGCAAGTTCTCTGTAAAATAATCTTTTAGGTCAACATGCATTTGGCACTGGGGCTGTGTGGCTAGCCCATCGAAGGTGAGCTCTCTGCAGTTTGAATGCTTGGCAGTTTAGCTTGAGAGAACACCTCAGTGTCTGGTACCTTATCTTGCCAGGTGATCTTCAGAATCTTACTAAGTCAGTTCAAGTGGAAACAGCTCTTTTCTGGCATGGCACTGATAGACTGTCCAGGTTTCATAGGCATATCACCACAAAGTCAGCACATAGGTTCTATAAACCTCCAGTCTGATTTGCAGCCTAATACCTTCACCTGGAAGATGGTCATCTACCTGAGAGCCAGTGTTCTCAGGGAAGCCCCTGGGAGGTTGAAGTACCTTTCTCTAATTTTCTGACTTAAGTCCCAACTGACTGTGCTTAGCCACAATTGACTAGTACCCCAGTTCCATTTAACCATATAGCATCAATTAGCTCTTAAAAAGGATATTTACTTAAAAAACAGAGCAAGAACAAAAACACTAATATTTTACCCTGATACCTCTGGGGCACACTTTCTGCTCTACCAGTTTGGTGCCTGGAGAGAGTAGGCTCACAGTTAGAACAGTTTCTACGTAACATTAGGCCCACCAAGTTCACTTGAGTGAGTCCTCTCTGAGATATTGCTGGGCTGAATCTCAAATGTCACTCTTTGATGCTCAGGACATTGAATCTTAGGAATTTGCATCAGTAGAGCATGCTCATGCATCAGGTGCATTTATTAGATCCACAGTACATAAATATATGCATCGAGCAGCTTCAAGATTTGAAAACTTATTGAAAGGCAGGAGAAGGTAGGGGCTAAAATATCAGATAGTTTAAAGGAAAAATCAGATCAGCTAGTCACTCAAAATATTCCCTTCTCAATGTTCAACACGTATTACCTTGACCTACTTTGCTTAGTAGTTCTAAATGTTCTTTTTATTATAAAGTTCCAAGATGAAATACTTACTATAGCACGTGCCGATGATATCTTGTGCATAGTTTAAAATGAAGGCCTACTTACACTTCTAATAGGTATGCCCTTATAGATTGAAATGGGATAATTAATATCATGGATTTTTTAGGAAATGTCTACATAGACCGATTACATTTTTTCACTAAAATCCACCATAATCTCAATTTATAATCAATGTATCATCTTCTTTCCTTACTTCCTCACCTGCTACAAATCCAAATTTGCTTAAAAACAAGGTATATCCCTACCAAAGCGCTTTGCTACTGGTGTACCATCTACTGGTCAGTTAATGAATCAGCATCACTCTACACTGGGATTTGACATGCTTTTTCTCTTCCTTTCTGCAGAAAGATTAAGAGGCAGAAAGATGAAGTATTACTGAAAAGTCAATAAGTACTAAATAGTAGTAAACAAAATTGTACTAAACAAAAAAATAGTACTAAACAAAAAGTACTAAATAGGTAAAATCTACTTGATGTTTCATTGGTTTCCCATTTTTATCACTGAAGTAGACATGATAGAATTTGAGTAAATTTATAGGCTAAGGGATAATTCAATTAAATTTGACATTCCATTATAAGAAGAGAGACCCTTGGTTAACCAATCAGTGAATTCCATATTCCTCCAGGCATCATCTCCTCCATCTTCCTCCATTTCATCTTTGTATCTTGTCTGTGTCTCTGTCTCTCCCTCGTTCCCTCCCTGCCTCTTTCCCTCTTTCTTCCCTCTTATCTCCTCTCCCTCTTCCTTTTCTTTTCTCTCTTCTTTTTCCTTTTTTTCTCCCTCTGCATCTTACTTCTCCCCTCTCCCTCTCTTCTTCCTCCTCTTTCATCTGTATCTTTCTGCTCCCTGCCTTGTCTATATCCATTTCTTTGTTTCTTTCTAAATATGTCTCTCTCTGTGTATTTGTCTCTCTTCCAATTCCTTTCTACTGTGTCCCCATCTCTCCCCACTGTATCACCAAGGGAGCTTTACACCAGAATCTTGGTGCCTAGTTAGGTGACCTAAGGGATTTTAGGATTAGGAAATGTTCTAGAAGTTGTAAGTTAAACCCCATGGGAGAAAAATATTCAGATCATAGGTTATAAACTAGATGGTTAGAGAAATGCTAGTAATACAATCTGCTTACCCAGACCTGCCTAGGTTATATTAGTATATATTTTGAAATGCTAAAATATTTCATTTTGCTATTTCCCTTAGGAAACAATAAAGAAAAAATGAAAGTTGAGAAAGATTCCTTGGAGCATGTTGGTACATTATAAATTGGCCTTATGATAAACCAATTGTTAAGTTTGTTTCTTCATATACCCAGAGTTTTAATTAAAAAATTACTAGCATGACTAACGGGAGTCTCTTATCTTCCTATTCAGAACAGGAAATTAAGGGAAGTTAAATTCTTTATTTGAGAGTAATGTCAATGTGTTTTAAACTAAATGATCTAAATCAGTAGGTACACATCTGTTACAATGGTACACAGCTGCTAATTACCATTCTCAGCAGGCTCAATGATAGTCATTACATTACTTTTTGAAGTTAACTTCTTAACATAGGAAATGCAGATGATTGGAGGATGGGTCAGAGATCCTAAAGCAGACTGTTGAGTCCTGTTTGATTTAAGAAAAATTAATGAAGTTAAAAATATTTACTCAGATTTTATTGCTGGAATGCAAGTAATAACAAAAGAATACTAAGGAACTAAGAAATAGCTCATGGGATATCTCCTCTTACCGGCTTTTTATCTGCATTTGTTATTATATGATGATTCCTTTGAACATTTTTGCATAAGATAAATTGCCAAGTTGTCCTTCCTCAATAAATTAGAAAATAAACTGAACAGAATTCAGGAGAAAATTTCAACAGAATCAAAATCTCCTTAGGACTCTCTTTATACAAGCCATGGTTTGCTACAGAAAGCAGTGATATTCTATGTTTATTCTATATTTATAAGTTGTTACCACCTAACTGATGAATTCTCCTTGTTTCAGCAAATGTGGACAATTTGTTTTATAAACTAATGCCACTGTCTTGGTTGTCTTCATGATGGCAATAATAAATCATAATAATAACATCCAGTGTTTATGGAGTGCCTTAAGATTTGCAAAGTACATTGCCTATATTATTTCACTTGATCTTCACAACCCTCTTAGTTGAGTCCTCATTTTATAGATGAGGAAACTGAGGCTCTGAGAAGTTGTGACTTTCTTAGGGTCTCACAGTAAATTTCTGAGGCAAAATTTGAACTCATATTTTTCCAACTTCAAGTTTGTCACCCTATTCGCTGAGCCATCAACTTCACCACATTAGCAAGGTTCTTAAAAGAAATCAGAGAATGACTAAGGAATCCAACTTTTTAATCACTCTCAAAGGGCAAAACCCATCCTTCAAAATCCGATGTCTTGTCAAATCTTACCTTCTCCATAAAAAACTTCTCCATGGACTCCTCCCTTTACTGAAAAATAACTGCCATTTACATAGCACCTTAAAATTTTCAAAATGTTTAAATACATTATTTCATTTGAGCCTTTGAACATCTCCATTTTGTGACTGTTACAGGGGTCATTCTCTCTAATTTCCCTCTAAGAAACACACTCAGAGAGATTAAATGACTTACCCGTGGTCAGATAACTAGTAAGCATTTGAGGAGGTCTTCCAGACTCTTGTTCTATTACTCCATCTGGTGCACCTCAATGCCTGGGTTCTTGTAACCTTCACTTAGCATTTTTTTTTTATCCTAAATGTAATTTTTCTCATTTTTACTCCATATTTTGTATCACTAAGTCTATTCAAGAATAGGAACCATGTCATGTTGTATTCCCAAGACTTAGCACATGTTAAAAGGGCAGTAGATGTTCAATTAATATTTAATGGCGATGATGAAATATTTCTGTAAAATACATATACACTAGGTTATAAACATACTCATCTGGATGATGTGTGTGTGTTGTATTTTACATCCTGAAGAGTGCCTACTACATTATAGCTATTAGTAGGCAATTAGGTGGCTCAGTGGGTAGAGCACTAGACCTGGAACCAAGAACAACCGAATTCCAATTCAGCCTCAGACACACACACACACACACACACACACACACACACACACACACACACACACACACACACACACACACACACACACACACAAACCTGGGCAAGATATTTCAGCTGTCAGCTACAGTTTCCTTTACTGTAAAATGTTGCTAATAGTAGCACCTACCACATAAGGTTATTGTGAGGGTCAAATGAGAGAATACTTGTAAAGCATTCTGAAAAACTAAACACACCATATAAATGCTAGCTAGTGGTAGTAGTGATAGTGATGATCATAGTAATGATTGATGGCTACATGAGATTTAAGTAGTCATTTTTCATGCTTGTTTTTATAATGAACTCTGCTTGGCAAAACTGAAAACCTATCTCAATAAGTGTTTGCAAGTAATAGCAACCCCGTTTACAATGGTTAGAGTACCAATATATACAATGGTAAAAATGTTTCCTTTTACTATGTGAATGCCATTTTATCTGGCATACCTTTTAAAGCAGATATTTGTAGAAGCTTGGTAATAATGGAAAAATGCTTGTTTTCATTTGTAATCTTGATTTGTAATTTGATATCTTGTTCAGAGTAAAAGCTTGATAAATAGTCATTGAAATATATACAATTGAATATCCATTTGGGGGTTCAAAAGAACAGGGTAAAATTGGAGAATATTTCTCCTGACTTATAAATAATATGATTTATGAGGATTATTATAATTATCAAAATAGATATTTTAAAAATTCCATGGTAAGTTTTGCCTTTCTTTTCATTGAGTTTTCTCCCAAAAGTACTGGCATTATCACTAGTAAAGTGTATGCTATATATTATATGTATATGTAAATATAAATATATTTATGCATCCAAACACATATTTCTATCCCTATCTTCTCATTTGATCCTACACTTAAAATTGCTTCCAGGCTTTAAAAAAATTGTTTCATGATTATCTGAATATGTCTATTAGTGAACCTTTGGTTTTTACTAACAACCAGGTCCCCCAGCCTACCGCTGACTCCTCTAAATCCGTCAATATTATTCTTCTAGAAATCTAGGTCCAAAACCTTGGGTGTCTTTTGGTTTCATCCTTCTCCTTCAATCCCTATATTTAATCATTAAGACATGTTGGCTTTTCCTACAAAATCTCCTTTGTGTCTCCCCCTTTCTCACCATTACCACTGTCACCTCTGTCATCCAGATCTTTGTCATATAATTTGCTTTAGGAGTAACAACTCCCTGATTCCAGGATGCCCTCTCTCTGATTCATTTTTAAAGGCTTAATCAATGTCTTCTGATTTTACATTGCAGTTGTTTCTAAGTCCCCCTTTCAAAATTGAACCTTATAACAAAGAAAAATAGTTAAGTAAAAATACCTTATATAGTGACCATGCCTGGCAATGGTCCCAATTCTCTCTTGGTATTAGGGTGCCTGTTTGATTATCTGTTTTCTGGGACCATTATTGGTTTTCTAGTTATTCAACTCAACTTTCTTATACTAGTTTTTTTTCAATTACATTATTGCAGTTATTGGATATATTATCCTTTTTTATTCTGCTTTTTCACTGGGCATCAACTCATACCAATCATCTCATATTTCTCTGAATTTCTCATATCTCACTGCAATAATATTCCACTACATTCATATATTGAATATCTGAGCTCTTTGAGGTATTTGACCAGTAATGGGATCATTGGATAGAGTGTAATGTGTAGTGACTTTTCTTGCATAATTCCAAATTGCTCTCCAAAGAGTTCCATTAATTGATAGCTTAGTGGCATGTGTGCCTTCCGCTAATCAGTTATATTCCCATAGGACAGAAACTTTTTTTAAAAAAAAAAGTCATGATACATTTCCCTGGCTCAGAAATCTTTGAATACTCTTAATGTTTCAAGTCAGACTCCATCTCTGTGGTTTTGCCTTGCATAATTTGGCCCCATCCCACCCATATACATTATCAGTATTTACCCTCTGCTTCAGTCAAGTCATTCTCTTAACTATCCCATAAATATGGTATTTCCATGCCTTTGTACTTTTGCAGATGGCCCCCACATTTGGAATTTGCTCATTTTCCCCTTTCCCATTCCAAATGCTTTGGTTCGATGTACAGAGTGAATAGAATACCAGAATAGAATACTGGACCTGGCATCTGAAAGTTTGTTTTTGTTGTTGTTAAGTCATTTTTCAGTTGTATCTGACTCTATGTGACCCCTTTTGGGGTTTTCTTGACAAAGATACTGGAGTGGTTCGCCATTTCCTTCTCCATCTCATTTTACAGGTGAAAAACTGAGGCAAACAGGGTTACGAGACTTGCCTAAGGTAACACAGCTAGTAAGTATCTGAGGCCAGAGTTGAACTCAAGGAAATGAGTCTTCCAAACTCCGGGCCCAGAACTTTATCCACTGCATCACCTAGTTGCTCAGGAAACTCTGAGCTCACATCCAACCTCAGACACTTCCTTGCTAGGGAATCCTGCCTCAATTCCCTTATTTATAAAATGTGAGTAATAATAACAACAGCACCCATCTCACAGAGTTATTGTGAAGTTAGAATGAGATTTTTGTAAAAGCACTCTGCAAACTTTAAAATGCTATTTAGATGAAGAAGAAGAAGAAGAAGAAGAAGAAGACAACAGTGACAATGACTGCATCAGCTCAAGTTCTGCTTCCTCCAAAAAAGATTCGCTGGATCCCTTATTCTAGATTTCTTACATAATCCAAAAGTACTTTTTATTTATACTACATAATTCAGCACAAGTATATCCTACTCTGTATTGTTTACTTTTTTGTTTAGGCTAACTTTGTCTCTCTAGCTAAATAATAAAGTCCTTGAGGGAAATGAGCATATCTTGTGCATCTTCAGTCTCTCCCACAATGTTTTGCAGGTTTAGGCCATAAATAGGTGCTTAATAAATATTGATTTGTTGGTAAAACAGGGTTTGGTAGACTATACCTCAAAATATACATGACAGGTTATAAGAAAGAGTTGATCGGGTTTCTGATCTTTCAGTGTGGGGCGCCAATTTTAATGACATTACTATCAAAGCAGCAGTTTAAGATTCTGCCAAACCATTAGTTTCTTTTTCATTTCTGACCTATGTTAGATTATTTCCATTAATACACAAAAATAAATTCACATGGAAAAACTCAGGATCTACAAAGTTGACAGTTTTAGATATATGGAATTTTCCCCAAAAGATTTGTTAAACTAGTTCATCCTGACAATTTAGAAATTACATCATGTTAGTGATATTTGCTGAAAATGTGTGAAACATACTAAAGTAGGATAATTCATTGCTCACATAGTATGTCACGCTAGACTTGAAAATGCTTTACAAGGGTAGTGTATAGCTTAAGTGAGCTGGAATGTGAGGATGAATGAGAAGGCATCGGTATGTGTTAACTTACTTGAAGGAAAGGTTCTTTGTAAATCTGAGCAGTTATTTGAAACAGATGTCATTAAGTGTTATAACAAATTGTACAAGCGTGTTGGAAATTTTGCAACAGATATTTGTGTTGCAACTGTAGATGGCAGTAATTATGCACCAGAATATCCACGCTTACCCCTTTTAACATATCTATTCCATTAGGGGGATTTTAATTGATTTCATTATGAACTCCTTATGTGGAACTGAGTCATAGTGCAAAGCACAGAAATGTTTACTCTGAGTGAATAATCTGGAATATCATTGTTATTTGCTATGCAATTACGTATTTTACCAGCAAATACAGCTCTTACAGATTCAGAGTTAAAGCCCCATACAACGTGAATAAATACCTTGAAAACCAAAGAGTACAAAAAAAGTAATTGTTGATGCTTTACCTAAGGCTTTAGTACTTTCTTGTTTGTTAGTAGACAGGATTAAGAATTGAGAACTGAAGAAAATGTAGTTGTCCTTGAGTCTAATCTCATGTTAAATATAAGGAAACAGAGGCATAGAGATTTAAGGACTTTTGCCCAAGGTGGTAAAGTGGCAGAGCTAGAATTCAAACTCAACTCTTCTGATTCCAGATTCTATGCTCTTCAATTTTAAGTCTTTTTTCTGTAATAATTTGATGGAAGAAAAACCAAACTTAGCAATTAAAACCTTAAATGTCAACAGTTAAAATTCACTCATGAAGGGATTTGCAGGGTGATTAGAAAACAACCAAATAATTTGATTCCTTCAGGAAAAACAACTGAAGTAAGGGGCTTGAATTAAATCTATCCTATTTTAAGCAAATCTCCCAAAGCAAGAGTTGCAATCATGGTTTCAGATAAAGCAATAAAAAATATAGTTGCCCTAAAGAAAGACTAGCAGAGACAATATACTATGATTAAAGGCATTATGACTAATGAAACAATATTAAAACATAAATAAATATGTATATGTTTGTACACATTTGTATATGAGATTATGTAGACTCTTGTATATCTTCTGTCATTGGACATGATGCCTTTGTAATTTCATTGAGTTAGTATATCAATACATATATTTAAACAGGCACTATAGATAGATATGTACATATATATATATAAATAATATATGATGGTCCCAATTTTACCCTCAAGAGCAATACAAAATAAATGTATTTCAATTTCCTCATTCTTCAGATTCTTCAAATGTTAAAGTTGTCATAATGAAATTAATTTTTCTCTTTATACATTTCTTTATTAAAGAAAGTTGTTGAGTGCATACATTCTATAAGAAATACAAAAAAGAAAAAAATAAGGTACTTTCCCTAAAATAAATTAAATTCTTATAGGAAAAATAAATAGTTTAATGCAAAATAGAATACTAAAGTACAATTAATTATTAAAGTGCAATTTTACACATAAAAATGCTATAGGACTTCAAGTGAAGAAGATATCATTTTATACTAGAAGGAAATCAAAGAAACCTTTGTGGATTAGTTAGCATTTGAATTAGCCTTTAAAGTACAGGTAGAAATTAAGTAGATGAAGTTGGGAAAGAAGGGCATGACAGAAGGGCAAAGTAGCATAGACAAAGGGAAAGAAGCAGAATAGCACAAGAGATGTTGAAGGAACAATAAAATAAATTAAATATGTTTCTCTGAGATGATTTCTCACATGACATAGTTCCAGACTTCCATTGCCTCCTGGTGACCCTACTTCTGGATTCTCCTAATTTTGATATTTATCTGAAAGTCAACAAAGTGAAATGGATTCTGCTCTAAGAAAAATAAGTGTTTTCTTCTTTAATCCCAAGTGAATCAGGGTTGAACTAAAACGAAAGATATTCTTCATCTTTCCTCAATTTTCCTTTCAGTGATGAGGGTCCATACCTAACTTTCTGGTTTGTTCAATCAATCACTCCTTAAACAAATATTTGTTAAGTGCTATCCGTGTACTATGCAATGTCCATGAGATACAAAAACAAAAGTGAAACAGTTTCTGCTCTCAGTGGACTTACATTCTAATGGGGGAGGAAGTATTTCCATATATAGTTATATGCAAGATACATATACCAGATAAAATGTAACTTTAGAGGGGAAGGCAGTAGCAACTGATGTGGCCAAAAAAGGTGCCCTCTACGAGATAGCACTTGAAGTGATTCTTGAAGGAAACTAGGAATTCTCGGGCCCAGATGATAAGGGAGGCATGGAGGACAGCCAGTGCAGGCACAGAGAAGGAAATAGAGCGTTGTATGTGAGGAAAATCAAGTAGGCCTGTAGAGTGTAATAGTGGACCACTTCGAGGGGAGGAATTTCTAAGAAGAGTGGAAAGGTAGAAAGGTATCGAGTTGTGAAGAAATTTAAATGGCAAACAGGGGAGCTCATACTTGAGGTAACAGAGAGTCACTGGATTTTGTTGGCAACTAGGTGGTGTAGTAGAGTGGTGGGCCTAGAATTAGGAAGATCTGAGTTCAAATCCAGCCTCAAATGCTTACTAACTGCGTGACCCTGGGCAAGTCACTTAACCTCTGTTTCATTCAGTTTTCTCATTTGTAAAAAGAGAATAATAATAGTGCCTGTCCCCCAGGGTTCTTTTGAAGATCAAATGAAAAACTAATTGTAAAGCATTTAGTACAGTGCCTGGCACATAGTAAGTGTCATATATATGTTAGTTTTGATGATGATGATGATGATGATAATGATAATGTGTTCATGTCAGGGAGGAAGAATAGGGTAATATTGTCAGAACTCTGCTTTAGGAAAATAACATTTGAAATTGTGTGAAGGATGGATTGGAGGGATAGGGGGCCCAGACTTGATTTAGGAGAACAAATAGGAGGCTATGGAAATAGTTTCTGGAAGAAGTGAGGAAAGCCTGACTAATCACAATGGTAGCTGCATGAATAAATAGATGAGGATGTTTACAAGAGATATAGTGGAGACAGAAATGATTAGGATTCAGCTAGCAGGAAAAGAAAGGTTCTGGTGGGATTGTAGGGTCATGATTTAGAGCTAAAAGGGACCTTAGAACACAGTTAGTCCACTCTCTTTTTACAGATGATAAAATGGGGCTCAGGCAGATTAAGTCACTTGCCCAGGGTTACCCATGTAATAAGTGGCAAAGCTCAGGTGTGTACTCAGGGCCTGGGACTTCAAAGCCAGTCCTCTTTCCACTTTATCCCAAAACTCGTGTTGTTCTTCTCTCGTTCAGTTATGTCAGACCTTTCGTGATCCTGACATAGCCCATCGTATTCATCAAATCCTAAACTACTTCATAAGATATGTCATCATTATTGGGGTTTTTTTTAAACAATCTTCAGAAGGGCTACAAGAAAATTGAAATTCCCTCAGTTAAGCTGAGTGGACTACTGATTCAGGTGAGAACACTAATTAGAAATGAATTGAGAAATTATCCAAGTTGGGTCTTTAGGAGAAGAGTATTTCCATTAGTTAAAAACCAAGCACAGCCACTCTCCTTTTAGCCTAATCAAATAAAAGCAGAAGAAAAATGAACAGACAGGGGCTTCATTGCATCATCCAACTGTGTCTCATTGATCCTGATTGACTTTTCTCTTATTTCTTATGTTCTTACTTCCCCCTTGATTTTCCTTCTGTCAGCAGTAATATCCTTTCTAGTGCCAGAGCAGATCTCTCACCTTCTGTGGAGGTGATGTCATCACATCTGTGCATTGCATCCATACTTATTTTGTGACCCTGAGCAGCACCCTGTATCCCCACTTTATTTGCAAAGTGACCTTTTAGCTCCCTGCATCCTGGTGTGGGTAATTGATGTTTTCTTTCACTTTGATATCTGGACTGCAGTGGGTGGGAGTGCAGTCATTGCTGGGACCAGTGCCAGAGAAGCTCAGGAATAAGCTGGATAGGCAACAGCAGCTTATGGGATCACATTTGGGTGAATGTCCTGAAAGCCTCCTGAAACTCTCCAGTGTTATCGTGCAGTACAAGCTGGACACGTAAAGCACTTTTTTCTTTTTTCAATAGTTTAGCACAATGTAGGTGCTCAATAAACAAGAAATAACAAGAAACATCCCTTCTTCACTTACTCCTCCAAAGAACAATTCCCTACAACACCCACACATGCATGCACAGTTTTCCAGTATCTCAGAATTGATGTGTCCCAGATGGAATCTTAATTCAAACTCAATAACCAGTTAGTTGAGATCTCCTATTTCTTGATTCAGTTCAGTTCTCTTCAGTGAACATTTATTAAACATCCACCGTTTGCACGATAGTGGTTATTACTCCTGTGTTGAATAAGAAGCCAACCTCAGGCTCATAGAACTGTCAGTGAGACCCAGAATTCTGAAAACCATCCCAAATAGTTTTTCATGGTTTGAACCATAGAACATAAAACAAGAAGAGAGGAAGAATATGGTCCAACCAGCCAGAGGGAAGGGGCTGAATCCAATCTCTTGCTCAGCACTGCAGAAGGAGCGTGTGTACATTGGTGCTGTTGCATCACATATTTGTTTATGGTAAGGATAACCCTAGATGGCCAGAAAAAGGAAAGAAGGAAGAGATCCTTTATTTTTATATTCAGATACTTTTTAAAGGTCCACGTGGATGCCATATTAATCTTCATTTTCTCTCAAGAAAATTTTTGTAAAACATCCTTTTCAATAGCATCACATTTCATAGGTTATTCTATCACAATTAGGTTGGTGAAATATTCAGGCATCAGATTCATTCATTCATTTATTAAGTACCAATTTACTTTTATCTCATTTATTAAGTACCATTTATTAAGTACCAACTGTGCACAAAACACTGATAGATACTGGAGCAGACCCATAGTTTAGATATGAAATGGTCCTTGACCTCATGGAACTTACAGTCTAATAAGGAATGGGACATAAATATCTTTGACTGACATACCTAACATCAAACAAGTACAGTATAGAGAACATCTAAGTTGAGAGCCAAGGGAGGTGGTTGCTGCCTTGAGGGTTCAGGGTCTTCCCTTTCACAAAGGAGATGATATATAAGTTGAACTTTAAAGGATGGCTAGTAATTCAACAGGTGTGTTTCAGTGAAAAGGAAAAAATATAAACAAAGGCATGGAATTAGGATGGTACATGGCATATATGAAAGGCAAAGAGTAGACCATTTTGAGTGGAGCAGAGAGGCTTAGATGGTAGAATTATGAGATAAGGTTATAACGATATGTAGATGCCATATTTTGGATGGCCGTGAATGCCAGACACAGGATTTTGAAATTTTCTAGGCTTCATGGTTTGGGATGAAAGATACCACTTCAGAAGTCAGCAAGGGCTGGAGAGGCAGTACACAAACTAAAGATCAATTTGATCTCAAGAGCTAAGGTCTTTTGCTTCTTTCACTGACTTTATCAATCCCAGTCCAAGCAGGAACCAGTCATTGAAAGGGACCATACTGGAAGCTTCTAGGGATTGCAATAAGAATAGCGCACTGGGGTGAGGGATAACAACTACAACAATATCAGCTATAATAACAATAATAAAAACAACCACCATTTAGTACAGTACTTTTAAGGTTATCATAGTAATTTCCAGACATCATCTCAGAAGATGGAATACAGATGACAGAAACATGAAAAAAGTCATACCTAATAGCAAGTTTTGTTTAATGAAGATATTACTGTACATATTTATCATTCTGCTTTTCTTTTAATTCACAGAGCCACCCAAAGTTACAGTGATGCCCAAGAATCAGTCTTTCACAGCAGGATCGGAGGTGTCCATCATGTGCTCTTCAACTGGTTACCCAAAACCAAAGATAGTCTGGACCTACAATGACCTGTTTATCATGGGCTCACACAGGTACTGGGCTTGTATCATGCTTTTGAGTTATGCTTCCTTTTTTAAGGAGTGAAGATAGTTTTTAAACTCCTGAAACAAGTATTTCTAAAAGTATCTATGAACTTGTTATTTTAAAATATTCTGATAATAATGTTGAAATATAATTGGTTTCCTTTGTAATCCTATGTATTCTATTTCATGCATTTAAAACTATGATTCATAAAATTTTAAGCTTCATCAGACTACCAAAGTGGAGCCTTGTGACACAAAAAAATTAAGAACTTCTGCTCTAAGGGAAACTTACTTTATTGACCCTCTGAAACTAAGGGAGATTGTGCCTTAAATAGTACTTTCAGATGTTCCCAAAACACAGCAAGAAATGCAATCAGAAAAATAAGGAAGAACGGCTTCAAAGAATTTTTAGAGCACTGGAGTTTGGAGTCAGGAAGTGCGGGGTTCAAATTCGACCTTAGACACATACTAGCTATGAAACCCTTGGAAAGACATTGAACCATTCTGTGCCCCCATTTCCTCGTCTGTATATCTAAGGGATTTGACTCAGTGGCTTCTAAAGTCATTTCTAACTCCAAATCCCTGATCCTATGACTCAGTAATCCCAACATGTGGAGTCGTTCAGAATCACCCTGTAAAGTTTCATATTACGTTCACAAGTTAAGTAGAGAACATGCGCTTCCTAACAACGTATTTATTCACATAATCAAAAAACATTTATTAAGTGACTGCTAAGTGTCAGAAACTCTGCTAGGTGCTAAGTGATGTTTAGTATCATTTAGACAATGTATCTTAAGGTGGCATTGTTGTTTTGAGAACTCTATTTAGGAAAAGGTCCTAAATTTGATAATAACACATTTTCTATAGAGAGCTTTATGGTTACAAGGTTGTTCACATTCACAGTTTCATTTGATTATAAAAATAATGTTGAGAGGTTCACAGAATAAGTTTCAATATTCTTATGTTGTATGTAAGCAGACAGTCTCAGCTTCTGGCCCAAGAGTACATAGCTAATAGTGGTCAAGATTACAACTCAGGTCTACTGATTCCATTTGTGATAATGTTCTTGGAACTGTACTATTTTTCTCTCTGAAAGTCAATACAGAAGTGAGAAAAGGGACATTAGTTCTAATGAAATAGGATACAGATGTTGTGAGAGACGAGTGTCCATTTTCTCATCCTACACATAGAAGCATTTTATGCTCTGTTAGTTTTTTAAAACCATTGAATCCTGCCACACTTCAAGGGCATAATGAACATGTGGAACATAAACAACAAAACTTCCAACCATAGGGCTTCCATTACTTTGGGTTTGGCATAAAGAATCTAGCATTTCAAGCCAGACTGTATCCCTAGGCCATCATTAACTCATTTTAGGCTCCTAAGCATTTGATGCCAGGTGCCTTCATTTATCCTGTCTATAGATGGTAACAGTAATGGTTGTCCACATTCATTGCCATTGAAGAAAGATATTGTGCAATGATATTGCTATGTTACGGTGTCTCCAGTTGAATGTAACATAAAATACTCTTTTCATCCAGGTATAGAATGACCTCAGAAGGCACCTTGATTATAAAAAATGCAGCTCCCAAAGATGAAGGAGAATATGGATGTTTGGCTAGTAACTCGGCTGGGACAGATAAGCAGACTTCTACTCTGAGATATGTTGGCAAGTATACATCTTTTAGAAGACTAATAAAGAAGAGTGAATGATAAAAAAGCAATGATAAAAAGCAAATATAGAAATACTATTACTTTATAGAAATTGATAATCATACGGGACATATTTTTGAGACATTGGATTTTTCCACATTTTGAAATTCAAAATATAATTTGTTGAAACTTTAACATTTTTGAGCGGATACTTTGTTTAGCCAAGGAGCCTTTCAGATGCTTGGCCCATTCTTTGATCCACCCTGCTGTTTCAAATCCTCCTTAATCTTACACATCCAAAGTAGATGAATTCAGCTTCCTTTCCTTCTACTCACTTAAACTATTATCTCTGCCATTATTTAAGATGGATTATGACATTTTAATTAATGCTGTATGCATTTTGTGTGATTCATTTTATTTTTCTTGCACGGTTTATAACAATCATTAACCTTCAGCACGTCATGTTTAAACTCTTACATGTTCTTGTGTTGAATCTCTTGGCACGTCTTATGCAAAGCTCCTCAAGCGTAGATGCTCTGTGTAAAATGATATAATAGGATTTCCCATTGTTAATGATGAATAACTATTGAATAGCAGCAGTAGTGATGATACTATGTCATTAACATTTTTCTTCTATAAATTTCGAGTGTCTATGCCTCTTCTTCTTCCTAAAAAACAAACAAACCCCTAATAACCTGTGATGCTTTGTAAATCTTCTGGTCTGAAAATACAAATTCTTTGCCTATAATTAGTCATCATCAGCATCAAAATAAGGTGGAAAAGTTCATAATTCACATTTTACAATTCTTAAATTTTTACTTAATTAACTTAATTTACTCCTATAGTTTTGCGTATGCAATGACAAAATTTTTAAAGTTTTTTTTCTTAAAAAGCATCTTTCCCTCCTTGACTCTTTCACTCTGCTATTTTCTAATGAAGCTTTTTAAAAAATTTTGTTGCCTAAAACTATTGAAATCTACTTCCTAATTTTGTATTGATCTATTTGGGAAAATGTATTGTAATTTTTTTTTTGCCTTTGAAGTGCTTTGTTCTCTATGTGCATTCACATGTATTCTTTTCATTATGCATATACACAATAAATTATATAATATAGCTATGTACATACTAACAGTTCTTCATTTATTCATTCTGAAAGAATTTTGGAGTAAGCCCTGTGTTAGACACTGATTATATTATATACCTTCTTCCTTTTCAGATGCCCCAAAGTTAACTGTAGTTCAGAGTGAACTCTTGGTTGCCTTGGGGGACACAACAGTTATGGAATGTCAAACCACTGGTGTTCCCTTGCCTCAGGTCAAGTGGTTTAAAGGTACATTTATTAAATTTATCTGTTTCGTTTTGCTTTTTTTTTTTTAAAAAAAAAATGATTTGTTAAAAGTTTGTTTTGGTGTGAGACTTAGCAGCACCATAAAAATGTGTTTATGACCTCAGTGGTGACTGGAGCTCAAAGTTTTGAACTCTTAAGTTTCAGCGCTTCACATCTGGTGTCAATTATAGAACCGTGAAAATTAAAGACGGAAAAGTTCTCTGCTAGTCCAGCTGAACATTCTCTTTGTTAGTTTAGGATTCCTTCCTGTATTGTAGCATATTCTCCAGAAATACCATAGTCAAGATTTAAAATATCCTCACAAATTTGCGTTTATTTTCTTTGGAGAAGTAGAAGAGTGTAGTGGAAAGAATACTAGATTTAGGGTTAGAAGAATCAGTTACTACCTTTTGGAAACTCAGTTCCCTCATCAGTAAAATATGAGTAATAACACATCACTTACCTCTCTAGGGTTCTTAGTTTCAAAGTAGATATGTATAAAGTATCTTGTCACAATAAAAAGCAAGGATCTGTAATTATCTTGATCGTAGAATTATAGATGTAGAGCTGAAAAGTTCCTAAGAAGTCATCGAGTCCAATCTCCCCATTTTACAGGTAAAGAAATTGAGGTCCAATTAAATTATTTTGCCAAGATCATGTAGCTAGTAAGTGGCAGAGCTATGATGTAAAGAGTTTCTCTGGCCACAACCCTAGCACATTTTCCATTCTATGTTGCATCTCTGATGGTACTTCATCCACCAATGTAGATCCCAACTCCTGTATGCCTTAGTAGACTATATCTATTAGTCATGGTAGCTGGAAAAATTCACTATTTGTAGAACAAAACTCTTGCTTTTAGAGTCTTTAAACTTAGTCTAATCTTTAGACAATAGAAATATAGTTTGTCTATATGGAAGGCTCAACTACACAGCAATACATTTTTAAAATGTGATTTCCATTGGTATTGAGCTGACAGAGACTGCAACCCATTTATCATTTTTTAGATAAGTCTTAAAGCATTGACTGAGGCTCAGAGAAGGACTTACTTGCTCATGGGCACACAGCTTGTAAATGTCAGAGGTGGAATTTGAGCCAATGTTTTCCTGATTCTGTCTCATCCAGCACTCTACATTTGACCACATAGCCTCCATGTAAGCTTTTATGATGATGATGCTTACCATTTTGGGGGACATTTGTAGAGAACTTTATGGTTTATGAGAGTTTCAAATAATTGATATCATATGATCCTTTTAGTAAGCCTTTTAATATAGGTAATTAGGTTTTTATCATCCCAGTCTTCATAAGGAAACTTCTGTGTACCTGAAACATCTTCCTTTCCTCCTCACATTTGTTGAATTCTTTCTCATTCTTTAAAAGTTTAACTCAAATGTTGTGCCCTCCAAGAAACCTCTGATACTCCCTTTTTCACATTGATCTTTAAATCTCATATCCTTAAATCCCATATGACATTTTGTTTTCTACCTATTTAATGGATTTATCATATATTATTGTTTATTATATTTTGCTGTCTTTCTGTTTTACCTACCTAAATCTGTGACTGTGTCTTAGCTAAACACTAATGCTTTGTACAATACCATACATAGCAGGTATCATGGGTTTGTCGAATTGAATAAAACTTAAATGACCTGATCAAGGGCAAACATTTGGCAAGTGGCAATCTTGGTACCTGAATTCAAGTCTTTTAATTACAAATACTATGAAGATGATACCGTTAGGAAGTTTTGTAGAGTTTCCAAAAAGCTTTCAGCAGTTAAATATATTAAACAAGTGTATCAGTTGAAGTTTCAAAGTGCTTGATGGAAAAAGAAAGGCATTTCATTATTGGGTTTATCATATGTTAGATGCTTCTTTGCTCTAATTCATAGCTTTATATTGTTCTACTTAAAACTGTTAAGCCCATCCTATCATCACATCACAGCCTATTAGAGCTAAAAGAGACGTTAGACTTTATTTAGTCTAGGGTTCCTTAACTACTGGAGTCTATGAAATTAAAAAAATAATATTTTGATAACTGCATTTTAATATAGTTGGTTTCCTTTGTAATTCTATGTATTTTGTTTTATTTATTTTTAAAACATTAGCATAAGAAGGTCTCTATAAGTTTCACCAGTGGTTTTTGTGACATGAAATAAAAAAGCACCAAAAACTGAGTTCATTTAATTTGCTCATTTTATATATGAGTTAACTGAAGGCCATAGAGGAGAAATAACATGTCTCCTGATTACATAGAAAATTGGTGGCAGAGTATGGCCCTTGGAACCTAGGTCTCTTGAATAAGATGACTGGATGGTCTTAACTCTATACTTTGTATAATCGTGTAATAGAATTGCAATTGTTTGGCCCCTATGTAGGATCCTGTGACATGAGTACTGATTGGGAGTCAGGAATTTGAGTTTTGTCTTTCTCTAATGTTTCTGGGCACAGGACTTCTTATTGTTTCAGTAATTCATATATGAGAAGGAAAAGTATCGTTACAAGCACTCTATGAAAAGGTTACTAGTATTATTATTTGTAAAAATGTTTTGTAATCCTCAGATGAAAAATGTTAAGCAGTTCAAAGAATTATTGTTATTATTCTGTTTGTTATAGCCCAAACATTCCCATAGTAACAAGTTGATGTCATAATCATAAAATTACGAATTCACCTCGAGCCCTGGGAAACATGAAGTGAAAAGAAGAAAGTTTTCATCCAGAAAACAAACACATTAAATGATAGAAAAGGGCAACACCATTTCCTTTGTCCTGTGAATTAAATATTTATAATGGCATTTCCTCTGGAGGGAAAGCTTTTCTCTAATTGTTTTCACTAATCCAATTGGTTTCTCTCAACACAAATTATTTTGTAATGACCAAAAATATTTGAATAAATAATTGGAAAAATATTATAAATCTACTTTGTATCCAAGAGAAACAATTTGTAGAGACTGTCTTTTTTTTAAATCAAGTTAATCCCTAATACTCATTCAGAATTTTAAAAAAAAACACACATGGGGACAATGAGTTTACTGATTATTATTTCTATAGCACTCACAATGAGTGGTCTTTATGACAGCAAGTTAAATTAGAGAAAAATTATTCAGATTCTATCAAGAATCTACCCAAAGTAATACACACAGTCAAGTAGTTTCTCCCAGATGACTGGCTTCTCTCTTAGCTAGCACTCTTGCACTTGCTGGTTTTTAGCACCCTTCAGCTATTGGAATTCTGCATTGTGCGGTCAGCATAGAAAAAAAATGACAACAAAAGAGAACCTGAGAATAATTCCATAAATACCTTTGGATAGATGTTCTATTTCTTCCTTTAACCATAAGGAAGTTTTATTTTTCTTCCATCAGCCCTTCTCTAGAAAATTCTAACTGAATAGTTTGTACTATGTCTTTCATTCTTGAAGAGGACTAATTGAAAAAACAAATATCTTTTTTTTGTTTCAGCCTGACTAGCAATGACATGTTCCAGAATTACAGATTATCCACCAAGCATTCAGCTTCTTCATTCTAGGACATGAAAAAATTAAACAGAGGCCAAAGGGGAATCAGGGAGATGATTAAAATGTTGCAAAAATGGACCTCTGAGGAAACGTTAAAGGGACTGAGTTTATTTAACTAGGGTATCCTTGTGACTTTGAGTTAGGTGAAAGGTTTTGTATCAAGGAAGATGACCAGCTGTTCTCCCTATCTGCTAAGGCCAGAACTAAGCGTAGGCTACAATGTGAGGGGCTTAGGCAAATGAAGGGATGAGCACTGTAAATAGGAAAATTTTGAATCCCTGAAGTAGGTCCTAGGAAAAGCTTTAAATTACTCTCCTGATGTCGTGTTAAACGGTGGAATTAAATGAGCATAAGATCATAGATTCTTAAGTAAAAGAAACCCCAGAGGTCACGAAGGCCAGTGCCCTCATTTTAGAGATGAGGAAAATTATCTTTATTTCCATTACTGTGATAATGTATTGCTTCTAGAATTCATATCTGGAATTTCTGATGAAAAGTCTCTGAAGTAATTTGATATATTTTTTTCTCATGAAAACAAAGGAATGAGAGAAAGAATATATATAAATGTCTAACCTGTAAGTAGTAAACTGGATTACTTTCAGTGAAATTCGACTTTCTGAATCATGTTGCTGTGTTTAATTACTGCTACTTTTTAGAATTTTAATTTGTGGGGAAAAAACAACTCAACAAAAGTCTTTATTTAATCCTGTTATGACCAAATACAACTACAGAAGAAAGAAGTAAGAGGCAAAAGAAACCCCAATGTACCAAGACCAAATACTTTAAGACTTGATGAATAGCAAGGTCACACTCCATCCTCCCGTGGTGGGAGGAAAGTTTATGTCAACATCATCTGCTTTTATTTATGATAATTTCTCAGAGGCTCATAGACACTGCTTTATTTGCTTCTTCTCATTTTCTCATGGTATGTAGTAGTAAACTCAAGAGGATGATTACTTTTTTGGAATGCCGAAAAATACTTCGTTTTGGCACTAACAGCTGTTTCTAATGTAATTTCTTTTTATTTGAGGCTCTTTTAGAAAAAGAAATCTGCCCATTGCTTTACATCTGTTGAATAATGTTTCATTTGGTGACCTGAAGACTCACTAAAGTTGTCCCTTTGACATTTGGAAGCTGATCCAACTCCTTTCATGGTATCCAGAAATGCAACGTATGGATCATTTGTGTAGTTGCAAGGAATGCCTACATTTCTAGAACATATTAGGAAGCTATACTCCAAATTATAAACTTAGTGCTTCAAGAAACCTTAGCATCCAGTCCAAACCCCTCATTTTATAAATGAGAAAAATTAAGACCCACAGTGGTGACATATCCAAGGTCACAGAGTTGGTATCTCTAAGTAACTCCCAAACCATTCTTGAAAACATTGACCCTCAATGACCTGCATCTCCCCTTTCACTTCTCCACTTCCCTTCCCCCATTAGATTTGGTGGAGCCCAGGAGAAGTATTGCCACATAGACTGAGAGCTCATCATGCCAATGGAGGATAAATAAAATTCTTTAACAAAAGAGAATACAGTTCTGCTGCCTTTGAGCCATGAAGTATTATAGTTTTTGTCTATGATGCCCCCCACCTTCCCTGAAATTTAGTTATTAGCCTTTAAGATGAACACATATAAGAAAACTTATATTTTATGGTCTATGTAGGCAAGTGAAGCTGCCACAAAATTGTGGATAAAGAGTTAGCCTCTGTGCCAAGAAGAATTTATTCAACTTGAGCCTCTGGAACATGCTGGTTATGTGATTGTAGGGAAGTCGTTTGACTTCTCAGTGCTCTAGTTAAAGCTTTTTTTTTTAAGCGATTGGGGTTAAGTGGCTTGCCCAAGGTCACATAGCCAGTAAGTGTCTAAGTTTGGATTTGAATTCAAGTCCTCTTGATTCTAGGCTCAGTGCTCTCTCTGTTATGCCATCTAGCTGCCCCTCTAATTAAATCTTTATAAGAAAAAGCATATGTAGAGGAAGTTTTTTCTTCCTGGGGTTCCTGATGCCAGTGAAATCACAGATCCAGTCAATCCTCAGTTGACAAAAGTATTGGATTCTAAAGTTGGTTGTTTGGAACTGAGAATGAATATTCCTACAGAAACAATATTTCAAAGAGTGTTTGGAGTCATGAAAAAGCATACTTTAAACAGTAATGTACCTGAACATTATATATTTATAGTGAATAAATAGTAGAAATATTCATTACAGTACTTGAGCCAAGCATAAATCCCTGGTCTTTAGTAGCTTCTAGAAGTAGTGATTGGCACTGTGTAAGGCAGAAGAAAATAGATAAAGTGAAGGGAAATTGTCTAGCTTTTACCAACCCAGAAATGGTAGACAGATCATATTTTTTTCTTCTGTATGGGGTTTGTGAAGGCAGCAGCTTTTTCACTAATTTTTGGGACCAATGACTCTATTCCTTAACTTCTGTTTCCCAGTTTATAGATTTTGGGGTTATAGGATTAGGTAATCTTACAGGAATATAGTCTGAAAAACTAGCTCATGGGTGTTGGTGTTTTCCCCTCAAAATACTTAAGCAGCTTCAGTCTTGAAAATGTGGATCTTATAATAAAATTATTCAATATTATTGCATTCGTTATGTCTCAGAGCAAATATGATTAAGTAAAGTTATGGGGAATATGCATTTTTTAAATTTCCTTCTTTTCATTTCAATTTAGGTGATCTTGAATTGAGGGCTTCAGCATTTCTTCATATTGACTCACAACGGGGGATTCTGAACATTAAAGAGACCCAAGATTTGGATGCTGGCGATTATACCTGTGTAGCTGTCAATGAAGCTGGAAGGGCAACTGGCCACATAACTTTGGATGTTGGCTGTAAGCATCCCTTCCATGTCTGTAGAGAATGGGTAGATTTTTTCCTCTCTCTTCTCATCATTTCCTCTCTCTTCTCATCATTTCAGAATCAGCCACTTACTTTTTAACGTTCAATTAAATTAAAATTACAAAATATAATTGTCTACCAAACTGGAAACTTGATCTTAAGGAAGAGTTAAGTTTTCTATTGCTGAGATTTGATCTCTATTGTAGATAAATAATGATGATGTTAAGTGAGGGGTGATCAAAAAATGTTGCCATCAAAAGTCATCCTCTATGACTCCAAAGTTGAAAAGACTTATGTCTGGACACTGGAATTTAGAGTAAGACTTGGGATTCTACTTTGGGTATACTAGAGGTAATACTGGTTATTCATTGGCAACTTGGTCTCTTACTTTTCACAAATATTTTATTGCACTTCAGTGCTAAGAATGATGTTCTAACCAATTACTAATGCCATCTCCCAATGTATAATGCAATGTCCCCAAATGTTGTGGTAGCAACTTGGTGGTAGCCAAAAGGATATGCATCTGTTCTTCTGAGAACTAAAAGCAATATCTTAATACTATAGCTTGGTCATGTGCTCATTAACTTAAATGCACAGGTAGATGCCTATCCTTAAGAGTATGACAGCAGTTTTCTCAGTCCTGGATATCTTGCACCAAAATGTATAAACAACTTTCTTAAGGTTTTAAAAAGACTTTGCCAAATTATAGTTAACTTTATGAATTATTGGGAGGATGTATACTTTGTCTTATAGAAAAACACCATGAATGGAGAGGAAGGGGGAGGGAAAAGGAGGAGGCAAAGGGAAGGGGAGAGGAGGAGATATCTGGGAAGAGGAATGGAAGAAAGGCAAAGGGATAAGAAAAGTAAGGGAATGGTAAGGGAAGTAAAGGAAGGGGAGTGGAAAGGAAAAGGAAAGGAACTTAATTTGTGAAATTTACCATTGAATCACTAATTCCCATTGCTTTAGCCTTACTCCCAGGCAAATAGAATCTGTAGTTAGTTTTCATCCCATTTGCCAGCCACGTCTGAGGTTTGCCCTCATTCTCTATTGTTACCTCCAGTTTTTAACTGAGACAATAGATCTCTTCATCAGCATAACATGGCGGTCAATGGTATGGCAGGAAATGAAAGAAAGGAAAAACAGAGTAGCAGATAATCTTTATCATTCTCTCTGAATTTCATATACCCACAGATTTCTTCCATTCTCAATCTCCTAGATGTGCCTTGGCTTATGCCCTACTTTCTATAAAAGTAGATATGTACATATAAAAGATAGATAATATAGATATGTGAAATTAATGCTGTAGAACTTAGAATGCATAATACAGAAGGATCACTAGCTTTTTTTTCCTTACATTTAAGAGAACTTAATTAGACTTAACCAGAAAGATATTGTGATATATTGAGTGTCAAGATTGAAATACTACATAAATGTTCATCATTTGTGTGCCAGAGTCATTTGGATTCCTAACTCCTTTATTTGAATTTAGGTATTTTGTGACTTGAAAGAGAAATGTGCATTTAGCTATATTCCTGTGACTTTTTTGTCTTTAAGCTCTCCAATTACCAATTTTGTGGTTCTATTACTTTATGGCCATGACACCAAATTGTATTTTAAAAATTCAATGTAATTTTTGGTTGCTTCCTTCTTGTGATGAACTTCTTTTCTTTTTCTTTTTCTTTTCTCTATTTCTATCTTCCCCCTCCCCCAAGACTGTAGCTTTAATCTGTAGCCATTTCAGGTCAACAGGGAAAGTTACCAATAATTTTTACTCTTCTGAAAAAGAACTAGTAGATTATGAAGTCATTCTGAGGAAAGGAACAGTGACTACATCAAACACAAAGTTAGGCCTGGCACAGATTTTATTTGGAGCATTCTGCACTGCCCTGGATTTCATTCTGAAGTTATGGTTTAGTGTTTTGTGGTCTGGTACATTCAAAGCAATATGCTCAGCCCCTTGGGGAAGGAGAAAGTCTTATATCAATCTGTTTGTCTCATGCAGTGTAATAGTTGCCATAGTTAGTATCTATTTTAATTATCACTAGAGTAAACAAAAGAAAAAGTGTTATAAGGCAAGATAAAAGTCCAACTTCCAATAATCTCACAATTTCATTTAAAAATATTATTCATATACCACTTATCTGCAGTTATTAACCAATATTAATGACTTAAACCAATGGGGTCTTTAAAGAACAAATGATCCTTTTTCAAAGGGGCAGGGGAATCATGACTGCAGTAACTTATCATCGCTAAATACTACCTTAAGTGAACTGTAGTAGATACTCCATTGAATGGTTAGTTTAGGTAATGCTTCTTTTTGTTAGTAATTTAGATAATCATCTTACTTTACCCCCAGGTGAGTAAGCATGTGTTTATCTTCTGGAAGCCTACTACCCAATTCTCTAACTCCCTCTCCTTTGAATACTTACTTTTTGGGACGGGGGGGGGGGGGGGGGCAATCTTATGAAACCACAAATATTTTGTTGTTTTTCAGTCATTTCGGTCATGACTATTCTTCATGACCTCATTTGGGATATTTTTGACACAGCTACTAGAGTGGTTTGCCATTTCCTTCTCCAGCTCATTTTATAAATGAGAAAACTGGGACAAACAGGGTTAAGTGACTTGCCCAGGGTCACACAGCTAGTAAGTGTCTATTTAAATTTAGGTCTTCCTGACTCCAGGCCAGATGCTCTATCCACTGAGCCACACATTTAAAACAACAACAAAAACTAACAACAACAAAAAAAACCTCCCATAGCTTTTTGTTTATTTGATTGTTTGCTCTCCTGGAGTTACTCAGATAATTAAGGGGAAAGCAGATCCTTTGCCTGATTTTTCTAAATTGGTCATCTCCATTACCCAATTTCACCAAATACTTGAAAACCTTCATTTTGTAATGAATAGAACTGTGATCAAAGTAGTTTATCTATTATGGGGAGGATCATTTCATAGAATCGCAGAATATCAAGGCTAGAAGGGACCACAGTAGCTATATAGTCCAACACATACCTGAAAAAGAAACCCCACTATAACAAACCCTAAAGTGGTCATCTGGCCTTTGCTTGTAGACCTCCTGTGAGTGGGAACCCACTGTTTCCCATGGGAAAAAAGCAGCTTCCTCTGATTAGAATCCAAATGCCATTTGATATTAAGGAAGATACTCTGTGCAGTTTCTGGCCTCAAGTAACCTATTTCCCTTTTGTACTTCTCTTACTGTTAAGAAGTTTTTCCTGACATCAAGCCTAAATGTGTTTCTTTGAAACTTCCACTGCTTACTCCTAGTTCTGCCCTCTGGGAACAGAGTAAGTCTAATCCTCTTTAACATGACAATTTTTCATTAGGAATATCTCATAACTTCCATCTCAGAATCCACCACTTTGACAATTAAAACAGTAGTTAAAAAGCATTCTATTTAGCATGGTATATGAAGACTACTTCTGTTATGACATTAATCAAGGGCCACAGTTACTTCATTTTAGTCAAGAACTGCTAAAAGTATTCTTATCCTAGTAAGGATAGTCTTATAGTAGTAAGATAATAGTAAGACTTCTATAGTAGTCTTAGTCTTTAGTGCTCTTTGTAATAATTTATTTGACTTATAAGAGCAAAATAGTCATTATTATAAAAAAATTGTTATAAATTTCTTTGTTTTATTGAGGAAGAAGAGAAATAATCCCTAATTTTCATGCAGAAGTAGAATTAGGAGTATGTAGAAGGTATGGAAGAAATAGTCATAGATGAGGACATAAAGGAAGGCAGTCTCTTTTTCCCCCTCCCATTGGAAGGTAGATTCATGCAATTAGAAACTGGCCTTGCCATCCCCACAGTCCCTAGTCCAGCCACGTTAACCTATTTATTGTCTCTATAAAACAGTAAAAGCCTGTTTTGAGACTACCAAGTTGATAATGTGATTCAACTGATTTTACCAAGATAATAACACCTGTAGCATTTACCTCATAGGATCATAATGAGAAACAACTGAGAAAATAGATGTAAAGTTCTTTTAAACATTAAATTGCCACCTTCATGTCAGCTGTTATTATTTTCCAACTTTGCCTTGGCTTTCGGCCCTGTTTCTATGATTCACTGATGCTCATGGTGCTGATGTGACAATAAAATGGATTACAATTAAAATGGTTCATTACCATGACATTTCCCAAACCTCTGGCTTCTGAATATCGCTTGTATCTCAGTTTTCTACCCTGTCCCCATAATATCTGTCTGCAGTCTCAGCATGACACACGCTAAGATTTGTGCATTTCATTTGTAAGGCACTGAAAAAGTTACCTGTCCTAGAACTAGTATAGTACACAGAATAAATCTGGCTGACTCAATGACCACTTCAGAGAAAGGTATATGATTAACTCTTGGTCTGAGGGACTGGCTGTCTGTAAAACTACTCTATTTTACCAATCTTATTCCTTTTGGAGAATTTAATCTCCATATCAATGGATGAGATGAAACTAAGTACAGAAACACACACATACATATACAGACACAGAAAACACACATAAACATAAATTGCTTTGAACATATCAAACTACAGTGTGTATTTTATATTAAGAGCACGTATTTTGGATTCAGTTAAAAATACATTGGAAACATGAAAGCCTACAAAATTCACACCTTTATTGACAGAGTGCCTTGCTCTTGTACTTTTCCACATAGTAGAACAATCATTGCTAGAGAAAAAGCCTACACACACACACACACACACACACACACACACACGGCCACAAAGCCAACTTACGGTTTTACATTTGAAAACCACAAAATTCTGATAACAAATATTTATTAAGTGCATTTAATGTATAAGGCACTGTGCTAGGCCCTATGGTGATATAAAGTTGTACAAGAAACAGTCCTGAGGGGAAGATAGGATTCTAGATACAATATCCCAAGAAATTATAAATTTAAAACTCCCTAGAACTCTTACAATCAAAGGACAAAGTGAAAATAGAATCCATGTGTCACTTCCTTTAAAGAATTCCTATAATGAAAACTCCTGGGAATGTCATCACCAAAATCCAGAGCTTCTAGAAAAAAAGAAAAAATATGCAAGTAGCCCCCCGCCCAAAAAAGGAGTCCAAAAACTAAGGAGACACAGTAAGGATCACGTGAGATTTGACAGCTGCCATATTAAAGAAGAGGAGAACATGGAATCCAATATTCCATAAAGCAAAAAATAAAGGCTGACCCCCACAAATAAACCATCTGGCAAAACTAAGTATAATTCTATGAGAGTTGGAGGGGATGGAGAGGAAAGAACCTTTAATAAAATAGAGCATTTCTGAGCATTTTTTATCCAAAGGTCCAAACTGAGTAGATATTTGAAATGAAAATGTAAGACCCAAGAGAAATATGGGAAGGAACACACATTTTATTTCATTAGAAGAAAATATATGGGGATAAATTATTTATGGGCTAATTGAAGGATAAGAAATAAATGTTTTCTCCTAATCTTCATGTTTTTAAAGGTTACAGAGAAAGGTAAACATGGTAGAGGGCCTGTGGAGGGTTTTGCTCTATTTAAATATCATAAGAAGACAAAAAGTTTGGAACAGAAAACTATTTTTATTGGCGAGAGAAAGGAAGAATCATGATTGCAATAACTCGTCATTACTAAATACTATTTTAAGTGTAGTAGATACTCCATTGGTTTTGTTGCTAATAATTGAAATAATCATCATATTTAACTTCAAAGAATCAACAAACTTAATTTATAGGAATCCTTTCCTGATTTCCATCACCCAGTAGCTAGTACATTATTTCTCCAAACTACTTTATTCTTTTGTATGTGCACGTGTGTGTGTGTGTGTGTGCGTGTGTGTGTGTTGTTTCCTCTATTAGATGTAAGCTTCATGAGGGAAAGAATTTTTCATCTGTGTCTTTGTATCCTCAGTACTTAGCTCTGTGCCTAGCACATAGTAAAGTACTTGATGTACTTGAAGAATTCTTGTTGATAGGTTGTTTGGATCCTATACTTGATTTCAAAATATTAGCTTCACAAGTCTGAGTTGGAGAAGAGATAGTTAGATAGCAATTCATTAGAAAAAGATCTAGATATTTTAGTTACCTGTAGGTTCAACAGAGGCATATAACATAGCCCCAAAAGTATATGCTTTAAATATTGTGCATTTTCACCTGGAATCTTCATTCCCACTTTACAGCTTATTGCCACATGATACTGGGAAGTTTGCTGTTCATTCTATCCTTATCTTGAAATCTTGGGAGAACTAAGACTCTTATTCACAATTCTTAAATTTATGCAATTGACAATGACTTTTGATCCCTTAATATATATTCCCCTGCTCTTTGCCAAGGAAACACCCTATTGTCCTCTCCTTATCCCCCCCAAATTACCAAATTATATGCGTCATAATCTATAATATTAAATATTTCACATATTATTGCTGATGAACTATCTGTAACATATTGGTTACTCCACTTAGTTGGTCTTACAGACTGCTCCCTCCATGCATGTTACTCCTTTTCTGAGTTGGTTAAGGTGTATCTGCTGTATCTCTCACCTGCACTCCTTATATTTTGGTTATTGGAAGGCTAGGGAAAAGGCAATCGTCCACCTTGTTCCTGGTGCAGGAGCTTCAACTCATTTGTTAGTTATGTTAGATCCCAGTCAAAATGGAATCTGTGACATACTTCTTATCTTTAACCATGTAAATACTTGTTCATTAATGTACTAATGCTCTTAATCCTTTCTCAACTCTCTTTCTAGGATGTCGAGAATTAACTTTTCCCTTTTCAGTGAGTTTCACAATCCATTATTCTTATTTATATTAATGATGCTCAAAGTTGGGTCTTTCTTTGAAACCCAAATGTGAAAGGGATATTTCTATTTTGAGAAATAAATGGGATTCAGAGCATGAATAAGATTTCTAGGATATGCACTGATAATTTGTTATAATATAATTTATTTTAAATGTAAAATTTGCTAATGAATTCATTTTAACTTAAATTCTCTCCAAAAGAGGTTGGTTAATTTAGTCCCAAAAGGTTATTATTTTAAAAAACTTCCATGGAATGAATTTCAGAGAGAGAACATTATAGTATTAATTAACAAGTGATATATAATCCTTTGAAGAAAGGGTACTTGATTTAAGGTGTCACACTACTATGTTACTCTGAAGATTACAATTTTAGTTTGTAAAATAAGGATAGTAATATTTACTTTTTCTGTGTGCAGGACTTGTGACTGAGTAGATAAATGTCTCTGGAAAAATTATAAATGTAAATTCAATTAACAGATTGAATAAGAAAATATTTATTAAATTGTCCTGAATATTGCACTATTTCTCCATTTTTCATAAACGTATCTTAATTTCTTTCAGCTTCCCCAAATTTTATACAGGAACCTAGTGATATATCCATGGAAATTGGTTCAAATGTGACATTACCTTGCTATGTTCAGGGATACCCAGAACCAAAAGTCAAATGGCGACGGCTGGACAACATGCCACTTTTCTCAAGGTCCTTTGCAGTTAGTTCCATCAGTCAACTAAGAACAGGATCCCTCTCTATTATCAGTAGGTTAAATTAAATAAATATGCATATGTATATACACATTCATATAAGTATATGTGCTTTTAAATATGTGGTTTATGTAGATATGTTTAACTATATCAGAGAGTTAAAGGGTACAGGATACAACTAATAAATAATATTTTGTTGATGTAGCAATTTAGCATCACAATGTTGAATTAACCACCAACTCCTAGGAAGGTATTTGACATTTTTATATCTCTCTTTGTTATAGCAAAATTATATAATAAGTCATCTCAAAGTCCTGACAGTAACAAGTGGATCAATGGGCTTCATCCTATTCTTCAGCTTTGAACTAATTGTGTCAGAAAAGCATAAAGCATTATTGAAAATTATTTCATTTAACTTTTATTTTCATCAAGTAATGCACCTTAAGTTATAGATAAGCATTCTGAAAAGCAATATGGAAACCTTGGATTATGGACTATGACTATCTAAACCAAAAATATCCTGTTGTAAAGTATGATTATCTGATTATCCACATACTAACTTTTCATGGCTTCAAAAATCCATATTTCAGAATTTATTAAAATCCATTCCATTTTTTCAACAAATATTTGAAAGTTAGCGCTAAAAAGTCAAAATGTTTGGATTACTTGGCAATTTTTTTACTTTCTATATAGATCAAGTGAGAGCAAAATAAGGCCAGAGGGCCAAATCTGCCCTAGCCCTTGAACTAAGAATTTGTTTTACATTTTTAAATGCAATAAAACTTTATTTAAAAATGTAAAAACCATTCTTAACTAGAGGGCTATGCAGTGGGGCAGGATTTGACCCTTGCTATAATTTGCTGACCCCCAATAAAGATATTTTGGCACTCCACCTATAATAAAGAACTAAGGATTTTCTAGAGCCCTTAATGAGCTACACAAATCTAAAAGTAAAATGAGTTTAATCAATCAACAAATATTTACTGAGTCTACCACATGCTATGGTAGATGTGAAAGAAATATGTGTCAGAGTCCTTGTTCTCAAAAATACTTGTATTCTATTTAAAGAGATTAAAATTAATGCACATGATATGATTAAAGAAAAATTAAGTGCTAAACTATGTGGTGCTGACTGTAATAGAAATTTGGTGAAAAGGATAATTAAAATGTGGACGAGTTAAGGGACTGATCTTCATAGGAGAAGTAGAATTTGAGCTGGCCCTTGATTTCAGTCTAGTGAAAGAAAAAACATCCTAAGAATTGGTGGCATCCAAAAGTGAAATACCCTTTCTCTGTAGTTAGTGAATATCTTCTTATTGAAGGTCTTCAAGCAAAAGCTGAATATTGAAGCAGAAATACATTTTAAAGTTTGGACTGAGTTAGGAAGCCACTTAAGGTTTCATCCAACTCTGCAATAAGATGATTCTGTAGTTTCATGAAGGAAGGATAATATTTAGGAAGATCTGGTGGAGAAAGGAAAACATTTCAGGAGGGCGGCATAACACCAGCAAGTAGAACCTACCTACCACTGCATCTGTGCTGAACATCAAGAAGGTAGTCCTGTCTAGAATGAAGGATGTGTGTAAAAAAGAAGTGGGAAATTTATTTGGAAAGGGAAGGTAGATCAGATTATAGAGGATCTCAGAGTACTAAGGACTTGATGTGATGGTCAATAAGGAACCGCTATAGGATCTTGAGCAATAGAATAATATTAACATGATGAAAATGTTTTTTTATGGATTTTATTCTATATTAGATTATAAGGCAAAACTGGTTGCCAGTTAAAAGGATATCAATAACTTCAGGCAAAACATGAATATCTAAGAAGAGATGGTAATAACAAAAATTATGAAGAAGGGATAAATTTTAGCAGCTTTGGGATTTGATGACAGGTTAGACATATGTAAAAAAGGAGAGGGAAGAATCAAAGATGAGTGTGTAGCCTCGGACACTAGACAAGCAGCAGGGTCACTGGCAAAATGAAATGATTGGAAAGAGAATTAAATATAAATTAAATTGCAGTAATTTTTTTTTAGTTATTCCAAGAGTCAGTCTAAATATTTTTAAATTAGCTCAAAGTTCATATTGTGTGGACTAATTAACAAGATGATTGATTGAAATTTTCCCCTTGTTCTGGAGAGTTTGATTTTGAATAATAGATGTAGACTAGGTTTACTATGTGTCCTTTTTATGATAGAACTTAAGCATTTTAAATTCTAAGAAGTGGGCAGCTGCATTTTTTCTGAAAGTCTTACTGAAATAGTAAAATTAAGTTAAATGCTTTGGTACTTAGGAATACTTTTGCACAAATCTCTTCCTTTCCATTTTAGATTTGTGGGCCAGTGATAAAGGCACTTATGTTTGTGAAGCTGAGAATCAGTTTGGAAAGATCCAGGCACAGGCGACCATAACAGTGACAGGACTTGGTAAGACAACTCTGGTAATTATTCTGGTAATAAGGTATCTTGGAATTTTCAGGACAGCCTCAATTCTTCGTACGAACAATCCACTTCTGAATCTTTTACACACTAATGCCAACACTCCATTTCTTGTTATGATTAGAGATGCACCTGGGATCATCTTTTTTTTATAGAAAGATTTTGTTTCCTTATTTCAAAAACGTTGGAACTACAGCCACAGTGAGAACAAGTCCTCTCATTTAACAAGTGAGGAAACTGAGGCCCAGAGGTTAAGTGGTAAGTTTGTCCCTGGCTAAGATTTGAATCCATCCTCTTCCGATGTGCAATTAAACACTGAAGGTCTTGAGTATACAGTCAAGCAGTTGCTTAGCTTCAACAATAGCACAGGGATATCAAATGTGTGTGCTGGCCTGCAGCCTTCCATTTTCTGCAAAGGTACACTCAGTAACCCATATGAGGGTGGAAGTTTCCAGAAGAGAGTTGGCAATATGGGGCTGGAACTTGGAGAAGATATCAGAGATGAGTACATAAAGGTAGGAGTTATATGCACAGTGGTTATGATTTATATCTTGGAAGAGAATTGAGAGACAAAGAGAGAGAGAGGGAGAGAGAGACGGAGATAGAAAGAGAGGGAGACACACACAGAGAAACAGAGAGAGAAACAGACAGACAGACAGAGACAGAGAGAGAGAACAAACTAAGGCAGAGCCTTAATAGATACTCACTGGGCAGCTAGGTGGCATAAGGGATAGAGTGCTGGGACTGTAATCAGGAAGACCTTGAGTTCAAATTTGCCCTTAGACACTTACTAGCTGTGTAACCTTAGGCAAGTCACTTAAACTCTGTTTGCCTCAGTTTCCTCAACTATAAAATGGGGATAATAATAGCACCTACCTCCCAAGGTTGTTGTGAGATAACATATGTAAAATGCCTGGCATATAGTAGGAGCTATATAAATGTTTGCTATCATTATTATTATTAATCCTTGGTCATCTCATCTCTTCCCACAGCTTTAACTACTTGCTCTATATAGGTGGCTTTAAAAATTCATACTACATACACATATGTATACATATTCCAAGCTCCCTCTCACAATTGAGCTCTGAACCATGAGTCTTTTTAGATATTCACGTGGACAAGAATACTTAGCTGAAACAACCATCAAAGTGATCAACCTAAATAATGAAAAGTGATTGGCTCTGTAGCTGAACAGTTTACCCTTTCTCAGCGTCCTACTTTCAGTTTTTTTAAAATTTTTTATTATAATTTAATCTATTTACTGTCACACTAACTAGATTGTGAGTTCTATGAGGATAGGGACTGTGTCTCATTTAATCTTTATGTATCTCCTCAGTCTCAGCATCTAGCAGAATGCTCTGCATGTATTAGGAGCATAATAATTTAATATTATTCTTCACTCTGAGAAATAACATTGTTCATTGCCTGCTCCTCAGATTTGATATCTTGGTTCTCTTGTCTTTTTTGACCAAACCCCTAGTATTGTCATTGAACGTGCAGAATCTTTTATTTGCTCTATTATTCGGCTTGATTTTCAAGTTTTCTTCCCAAAACAGAGGATTTTAAATACAATTTAAGATTTCTATTTTCCATAGTCATGTTAGTCATTACGCAAACATTTGTATTCTGTTAAAAACTCACCATTTATATTTTGTCATTACTTTGGCAAGTATGTATGTGCACTGGTAGAATGAGCAGTTTAGTCAGAAGACCTGGGTTTTAGTTATTTTGCTCTTCTTACAGTAGATACTAGACAACTAGGTGCCTCAGTGCCTTAGGGTCAGGAGGGCCTGAGTTCGAATCCTACCTCAAATATTTTACCTATGTAACCCTGGGCAAATCAAATAACTTCACAGTGCCTCAGTTTCTTTGTCTGTAAAGTGGAGGTAATAATAGCACCTACCTTGCAGAGTTGTTGTGAAGATCAGAAGAGGTAACAGGTGTATAGCATTTTGCAAACCTTAAATCACTAAGTTAATGATAGCTTTCAGATAGGGTATAGGTAGCTTATTATTGTGGATGAGGCCTAATTAAATGAACCAAATTCTCTCTTGCATTCAGTTGCTCCACTCATTGGAATCAGCCCTGCTGTAGCCAATGTAATTGAAGGGCAGCAGCTTACTTTGCCTTGCATCTTGTTGGCTGGAAATCCTATTCCAGAACGTCGATGGCTGAAGAACTCAGCTATGGTAAGAGCATTCTTTTGATTGAAAAAGTAAAGGATATGTGATGAATATATTATAAATTACATTTGGTGAGTTATCAAAAGCATTAGCAAGTGAACATGTTTAAACAGTATGTGATTTGGGTTGGGAGGTGGAGGGGATAAAGAAGTCACTGAAGAAAAAAATTTGTCCCTGGCATAGTTTTTACAAGATTGAATATACTAAATCTTACCATTGATTTTTGTTCTTTTAAAGAGAGACAGAAAAACAGAGAGAGACGCTATGTCATTAACATAAAATTAAAACATTTTAATATCTCACCTCGGCACAATATAAAATTTAGCAGCCCTGCGTAAAGCCTCTACTGATGCTTTGTATATTGACCTTCCTTTGTAAGTAATTTCAACTATTACCACAAATTAAGATCATAGGATTAGATTACAAGATTAGATCACAGGATTAGATCAGGAAGGGATGATAGAAGCCATCTGATCCAACAACCTCATTTTACAAATGAAGAAACCAAGGTCTGAAGACTTTTATTGATTTCCCTGGGGTCATAGAGTTGGTAAGTGATGGAGATAGGATTTGAACTCAGATCGTCTAACTCCAAAGTGAGTATGAACCACAATTCCTCTCAAAAGCATACTTACTTTGATTACAAACTATTTTCAAATGACAATTCCAAGATTGCCGAAAGTACTTCAGTGTGCACATTTTTATTGTGATAACAATGTTGGATTCTTTCATTGAATTTCTTGATACTGTTTTACATTTCTAGTTTCCAAAGATAGAATCTTTGGAGTAGTTCAAAGTTTTTCCCTTTTCTCCAGCAACATTTAGGATCACATCAGTGACATGTAGATAAAACCTTTATTAAGCATTTACTATGTTCCAGGCACTGTGCCAAGCACTGAGAAAACAAACACAAGCAAAAACAAAGGCAGTCCCTTTTTATTGTAAAGGGGGAAAGACAGCATATAAAATGGTACTGGAAGGGACAGCTAGATGATGCAGTGGTTAGAGTCAGGAGGACCTGAGTTCAAATCTGGCCTCACACACTTACTAGCTGTGTGACTCTGGGCAAGTCACTTAACCCTGATTGCATCCCCCCCCCCAAAAAAATTGTCTGAAGTGTCATAGGCTGGTCTGAGTTTGAAGAGAAGATGATGGCTGGTGTGGGTACTCCCTCAAATGTAGATTCAGAGAAGAACTCACCAATCAAAATAAGAAGTGATAGGAGTGGAGGTGTTGCTTGGTGAGAAGGCTATTGGGGCAGAAGTGGAGAAGATCTAGAGCCCCAGGGGCCAATTCAGGTTTGAAGAGAACTCTGAATAAAGAAGTACTATTTACATGGAGTACATGTGTTATCGTATGCATAAATTCCATGAAAGTGGATCTAAAATAAGTATTAATTGTACCCTCAAAACTCAGCGTCATAATTACTTCAATAAACACAGGCCCCCTCCTTTTTTCCCTATGTCTACTTCTTATAATGCTATTAGGGGAAGTATAGTGATTGGGGAAAAAAAGCAGAGATAGTAATCATTTTACTTTATTCTGGGACTTTTCTATCAATCCCATTCTGTATCAGGCAAGGAGGAATCTCATTCTCCCCCATCAGTTGGCTCTGGTGTGGCTTTCCCCTCATCACCACCAAATTCCACCGCTACTGTTGTTAAGAAGGAAATGGGTTTCCAAGACACTTCCATTTCTGTAGTTGATGAGTTGACTTTATTAAAAACTGACATTTAGGAAGCAAACATTGTGACTGAAGATGGTACCAAGAACCAGATGCTACCATTTCTCTTGAAATGCCAAAACATGTTGCAAAGTGAAATGCAGCAGATACCAGCCTACTTCTAAGGGATGGAGCCTCTTCTCAGGGATATCAGTAACTGTCCAAGAAGATCCTGAGCTTCAGAACTAATCCATTTTAGTAGTGTTATACAAACTGGTGAAAATTTTCATTTAAATAGGGTCCTTAACTTGTATGTCATTTTACATTTAGTAGTTTATAAAGCATAAGATCGTGAATTTTGGATCCAAAGGACTTCCAAACCTCTCATTTTATAGACAGGGAAATAAATTTAGTGATGCATGACAGGCAGATTTTTTTTAAACTAAGTCATCTCTCTCTTGGTAAATGGAGGAAATTTGGTTTCCTGGTAGTTATTTTTTTTAATTTAGAAATTTTTATATTAGTTTTGTATTGCCTGCCTAGTGGCCTAGGAGTTATAAGTACATGCCAACCTCGGGATCATTCCATCCCTTATGCTCTGTCTCGTGGTCTTTTTCCTTACGGTTGCTGAAACCCTTTTGGCCCCAGTTTTTATCATGTTCCAAAAACCCACCCTGTCTACTTGTAGACATTTGTACTAGAAAACCTATCTTTTTTATTGTCCTGCTTTGGGATGAATTTCCTCTTGTTGATTTATGATTAGTCTACCTCTCCAAGTGTAATATAGTATTACTCCAGGTTGAGTCCTCTTTAAAAAAAAAAAAAAAAGAATGAAAGGAAGACAGACATGTGGAGATGGTGGTAATAAATAGAGATAAGGAGTATACTTTTGGTTTCACTGGTAAAGGAAAATTCCTAAGAGAGGAAGGGCAAGATGGAACTTTCTCTGCAACTTATGGTCTTGGAGAGTTGCCTATAACACTGAAAAATTAAATGACTAGGTCCTAGTCAATATGTGTTACAGGCAGGACTTGAAGCCAGAACTTCCTTCCATCAAGGCCAACTCTATCCACCACACCATGCTGCCTCTTATGAGGCCATCTAATAGCATGTCATATTTAACTAGAAACATTAACAGCCTTTGTCTAGCATGATTCCTGTCTCACTGTGTTTATCTCCATTGCTTATCATGCCTATAATTCTATAAGTAATAACAACCTGATATTTTAGATAATGATTTCATAAACCATTTTGTGCTTTACAAAACAATTTGTGTTATTTCATTTGATCTTCACAACAGTCCTATGTAGTAGTGGTGGTAATAGTAGTAGTAAGCAGTAGCAGTAGTAGTAGTAGTAGTAGTAGTAGTAGTAGTAGTAGTAGTAGTAGTAGTAGTA
>NW_020954567.1:26154967-26198360 GCF_900497805.2 Vombatus ursinus
TAGTAGTAGTAGTAGTAGTAGTAGTAGTAGTAGTAGTAGTAGTAGTAAACATTTATTTAGTGTCTACTATGTACTGGTCACTGTGCTAAGTGCTTTACAAATATGTCATTTGATCCTTACAGCAACCCTGGAAGAGAGTTGCTATTATTATCCTCATTTAATATTTGAGGAAATTAAGGCAAGATGTGCAGCACCTTCATCTATAAAGGAAGAAATAGACCAAGAGAGGTTAAGTAATTTGCCCCTAGTCACACAAGTAGTAAATGTATGTGTGGGGTGGGATTTGAGCCTAGGCCACTCCTGACTCCAGGTCTAGTATTTAAGATTAAGTGGCCATTGCTTTGCCAAAATGACTGCCTCAAGAACTGCTGGTCCTTAGTGTGCCAAAATAAAAAATATAATCTGCTTGCGTAGAGGTAATAAGACCTTCTATGTAGGAAAGAGCATCTTCAAACCAAGTTTGTCTTTTTTGAAGTAGTAAAGTGATCATTGAGTTCAGTGACTTTCAATCCTTTTTGGTCTACAAACTGCTCAACTGGACAAAAACATCTTGAGGGTTAGCAGTTTTTCTTTCCTCTCCATCAACTTGGAGTTGCTTTTACAATCTCTCCCTTTCTCTAAACTGATGTTCCTCTAGATGAGATAACATTTAGATCAACTAAAATATACAGAAGCATGAAACTTGACTCTCTGATAAATGTTAGTGCAAATTACTTGTGAGGCTTCTCATTATTAAATACAGTTGTAACTACTGTTACATTGTGGATTTGTTCTCTCTTGTAAGCAGGTTTTTTTTTTCTTTTAATATTTTTGGAACAGAAAACAAAAATATTTTAAAGATTTCTTGATTTCTCTGATACCTGATGAGAACAATGTCTAAAGTTGAGGGCTGGGCATGTGCTTGATTTTATTTCTGAAAATTACCCTCTTTTTTTTTTCTCTTTAAGTTGATTCCAAATCCCTATATCAGTATTCGTAGTGATGGGAGCCTTCACCTTGAAAGAGTTCGCCTTCAGGATGGAGGCGAATATACCTGTGTGGCAAGTAATGTTGCTGGAGCTCACAATAAAACTACGAATGTCAATGTATATGGTAAGAAATCTATTCAGTGAAATTTTTGCCCTAAATTGTTACTAAAACAATTAAATTAAATTAAATTAAATTAAAACAGATACCAAACTAATCCCCTTTAAAGTTTTGAAATAAATTTGCATTGTTTTTATTCTTATAGAAAGCTTTATTTTAATAAAAAAAAAACCTACAATGATTAATGACTTTTCCAGATTCCTCTTTTCTACTAAGAAAATAAAAATGCTAGGGGGAGTTGGCAACTCCTGCTTGCCAAGTGCTTGTGTAAGTAGTTTCTTAATTGATAAAAGGGAACACATCTCAGAGAAAGAGAGAATGTTTAAAAATATATTGTGATTTCAGGCAAGCTGAATACTTTATACCTTCCAAAACTGCCTTCCCCTTGCTGATTGTGCAATAAGCTTGTCCTCAAGAATGACCTCCTAGTCTTCCAAAGTCGGTTTGAACTTTTCATGTGATCACTACTGCTTGCTCCGTATATACAATCGTCACGCATGTTAAACATTTTAAGGGTCACTGATTTTTTTTAAATGGTGGAACATCTTTTTTATTTATTCCTGCCAAAGGTTAGCATGTTTTATCTCATTTATAAGTGACTGCCTTGTAATTATTTGAGGAATTAGACTACTTTTTTTCTTTTCTTTTGAGAGATTAGCAATACTTTTACCAAGTTGTTGAAAAATAGCTCTGGAGGAGGGCCAGAATGGAAGTAAACAGCTTAAGACAAGATATTCTATTGCTTAAAGAATATTAAGTTGCTATCATAGATTTGTTATCTCTTCTATGTAGATCACAATCCCTCCTTACCCATCTTGTGTGACTATCGTCCATGTATGCCTATCGCTGTTCTATATATATATATATATATATATATATATATAGGGAGTCTATCCAGTGTGCTAAGGTCCTTCTAGATCTCTTCACATTGTATGTGCACCACTGCATCCAGGCAATTCATCAATTGCTGTGTAACTGGCTCATCAATTAAAAAAAGTTGGTGAATACATCTGCCTGATGACATCCTTTATACTGCCAGTTGAACAATACAGTACTTTGAAAATATTAGAATGGCAAGCTGGGAAATGACCTTATGTGTCTCCTGACTCTTGGCAGAGAAATGATGGACTAGATATACAGGATGAGACATTCATTTTACACATGTGTTGATTTGTTTGGTGTGAGAAAATGGGTAATGCTAGAGATTCAAAAAAAGAAAAGAAAAGGACATCAATAAGATATGAAAATTACACAACTTAAAACAAAAATGTTCAGGAGGGGACACAAACAGGATCATTTTCTTACTGTTCTGTTAAATTTAGCATACAATTTAAAAAACAGAAGTGCATTGTCGCATATATAGTTTATTTTTTCATTCTTCTTTGAACAGTGAAATGTTTGTTGATCATTATGGTTATAATAATTTTAAAGGACCTTAAAGTGACCATTGAGTTCAGTGGCTTTCAATCCTTTTTGGTCTGCCAACTGCTCAACCGGACAAAAACATCTTGAGGGTTAGCAGTTTCTCTTCCCTCTCCATCAACTGGGAATTGCTATTACAATCTCTCCCTTTCTCTAAACTGATGTTCCTCTAGATGAGATAATGTTGATGGTTATACTGAAACAATTAACTTCTAAAAATGCTTGACACAATAAACAAATGCCTTGATATTTACGCAAAAGATCAACTGAAAGGTAACTGTGATCTCTATATTGAGATCTAGTGTGTCCCACTTGTCAATACAAGGCAACTATTCACCATTACACAAGTAAGTGATCCTCTGTTATTGTCAAAATTCTCCAAATAAAGGAATGCTCGGTCTCCTTTAGTAACATATTTTAGGCCAAACAGTCAGTGGAGCTAGTCGATCAGTTTAAAATAGAAATCACCAACCTTGGAATTAGTGCCTTGAATCTCCAAAGCATTCTTGTGACTGACTTTTTCATTTACATCAGTCATGTAGGCACCACACTGGTACTTGCCTAAGCAGATTTTTCTGGTTTCCCAATTTCCCTTAATCGTATTTACCACCATTCTTACACTTGCCCAGTCATGAGATCTCTGTGCCTTACGAATAACATATCTTCAATATATAGTAGTTGAATAACAAATATGTGCAAGTACAAAGTAAAATAGAGTGTTGAACAATTAATCACCTAATAAATTTGGCTGATAGAGAGTTTTTTTTCTGGATGGTTTAGGGGAGGTTTTATCAATGTCCAAATTTCCCCAGTTATTTAAACAATTGCCTCAATTCTCTATCTCATCTTTATTTCTTGCACTCAGTATTTATTTGGTAAAATGGCTTATCTAAGTTGTTCAAATTGTTATACCAGCTAAGTTGACAATTCCCAAGAAATTCCAAGGATTCAGTCTGCAACTTTATTATTTCTTTCTCTGTGGAGTCATCCATCATTCCTTTTATCACCTACTGCATTCCTTCAAAGTCTATTCTTAAATTATTTTAGGAAAATATATTTCATTTTCTAAGCCAAATATATCTTCAAAGTTTTAACTTTTTAGCAGAACCAAGAGAACGTTGTATACAATAACAGCCACGTTGTATGATGACTAATATTGATAAACTGAACCCTTCCCAGCAATACAAGAATCTAAGACATCTCCAGAGGCCTTGTGATGGAAAATGTGATGGAAAAAGAACTACGGAAGTTGAATTGCTATTTTTTTTCTCTTCTGTTGTTTTGTTTCCTCTTTCTGATGGTTACTCCTATTGGTTTTAATTTTTACTTACAACATCACTAATGTGAAAATGTTTATTATGAATGTAGATGTATAGCCTATATCAGATTGTGTGCCATTTTGGGGAGGGTGGTTGGGAGGAAGGGGGAGAAAAATTTTAAGCTCGAAAGCATATGCAAGTGATTATTGATAAATCAAAATAAATTAATAAAAAAATAAATAAAGTTTTAACTTTTTTTAAAAAAAATCAGTTTTTCCCTTATTTTTCATGATTAAATTGGTCCATTTTTCTATAGCTGGGTTTCAGTCATTTTATTGGTGATATAGGAGAATGTATGCTTTCTTGTTGAGTTATCTCCTTAAGATGTACTTCTTTCTTAAGGTTGCATGAGTGAATGACTTTTCCATCTTGTTTTTCTTCCTGCCCTATGGTTGCTCTCATGAGGTTCAACTTGGGCCTTCTACATGATTAAATTTTAAGAATTTTTATGAGGTTCATGATAGTCAATTAATCGTTGTCTATTGGCCATTGATTCAGCATACTAACTTGTACTGTGTGTTTCTCAGAAGCTATTTCCTTGCTAGGCTTTTCAAACTTTCTAAAAACTATAATAATTTTAATTTGAAACAGAATCTATGAAGTTTAGAGGAGTAGATATACAGGACTGGCTATTGAGCCATGCCATATTTTTATACTTGTTTTTTTTTTTTTAGTTCTGCCAATTATTCAGCATGGACAACAGATATTCAGCACAATTGAAGGAGTCCCTGTAAGTTTACCATGCAAAGCAAGTGGAGTTCCCAAACCAGCTATTGTCTGGTCCAAGGTAAGTATCTCATTTTAGTTAGAAGAAATACTATTACTCTGTACCTTGGACCTTAAATAGTAGATCAAATAGTGTTTCTTCATTATAACTTCATTGATAGGGGCATATCTTATCCTAATGTAGATATTAACACCCTTATGGCCTCCTAGATAGTACTCATAAGTTGAAGTTGCCTAAAAAAACTATCACCTGGTGTCCAAACATTTGGAGATGAAACTTTCCAAACTTAGTTAGACTAGTCTTCTAATAACTGATGCAGAGTCTATCTCCTAGACTCTATGGGAAGCCCTTCTATCTTAGTAGGATCTATCTTTTTTTTTGCATAAACATCATTTGAAAATAAAAGGGCACATCCACACCATGATGAGACACCAGTATATGGATTTAACAGAGCCAATCTTCTATAAAAACAGAGGCAAAACGTGAAATAAAGATTTATTGTATCTATTTAGTATATACAACTAAAATATTTTAACATGATTTCATTTCACACTCTTAAAATCCCAGTGACATGAAGAACACATATTGTTATTTGTATTTGATGTAAATTGAAGCATAATGTTTCAGTTGATCACTGAGTCCAGTGGCAAAGCTATTCCTAGGGCCTATTTCTCCTGCTTACCCAGTGTCCTTGAACTAAACTGATCTACTTTCTCTTCTTTTTTTCACCTTTTTCCTTGGTAGATGAGGAAAGAAAAGTCTTGGCAATACCTTGGATTCCATGTAATGAAGTAACCTGATACTTTTCTTTGCCTCTAAATCTCTGTTCTGTAATAGGAGGGGTATTTGTGTTAAAATAGTTAAAGCTATGTATCATTTGGGAATAGAAGAGTGTGTTTTTTTGTTTTCTCCCAGATAGTGTCATATCTCTATTGTCTAAACACATGTTTACACATTCATTGATCTTTATTCTATTTCACAGAAAGGAGAACTGATTTCTCCCAGCAATGCCAAATTTTCTGCAGGATTAGATGGAAGTTTATATATAGTGTCGCCAGGAGGTGAGGAAAGTGGGGAATATGTCTGCACTGCCACCAATGCAGCGGGATATGCCAAAAGAAAAGTTCAGCTGACAGTTTATGGTAAGAGCCTATTTGAAGAATGTTTTTCATTGACACCTTCTATCCTTGCCAAAACACACAGCTGTCCTTTACATAACCTTACCCAGAGACTGTACCCCTAAAGTAAGGCTTGATTTTTCCCAAAAATGTAGTCTTTTTGCCAACTAAAATCTCATATAGGGCAACTCTACCCAACTATGATTTTGGTTTTAAGGGGAGACATATATAAGCACATGGAAAATTTTATTATGTTTTCTCAGTGTAATATGCTCATTACACCCAACCCTTGTACAGTAATACCAGTTAGTTAGAAGTATTAGCAAGCCAAACCTCAGTTATGTCTTGGGTTAGAGTTGTGCCCTCGAGGGCTACTTTTGCAGATGGCTTACTTTAAGACTTCATTTCTACTGACCTTCTCTTAATCCTTGTACTAAAGCAAAAAAGTGAGAAGTCTTCTAATTGCCTGCCTATCATTTTTTCCATATTCCTCATTTAAAATGTCTGGAAACCATTAGATGACCCCTGAAATTTGGGACTATACGAAGTCTCTTTGCACACCAATTTTTGAAACATTTAATTATTTAAAAAAAATAATAGCTGACATTTCTATGGCACTTTAAGCTGCCTAGAGGAAGCTAGATGGAGCAGTAGATAGCACACTGGGTCTGGAGTCAGGAAGGCCTGGGTCCAAATCTAGCCTCTGACACTAATTCTATGACCTTGGACAAGTCACTTAATCTCTGTCTGCCTCAGTTCCCTCAGCTATACAATGGAAATCTTAATAGCATCTGCTTCCCAGAGTTGTGGTGAGGATCAAATGAGATATTTGTTAGGTGCTTTGCAGAGTGCCTGGCCCATAGTAGGCATTTAATGAATGCTTGTTCCTTCTTCTGCCTTTTAAGTTTTATAAGTAGTTTTATATATGCTATTTTATTTTATCCTCTAAACATGGAGTAGTAAAATACTACAGGTGTTAATATTCACAGATTCCTACACTGATGTCTCATGATGGTGTGGATGTGATCCTGGGTTCTCAAAGGGAATGCCAGGTGAATGTAAGTCTTGGCACAGTCTACCATCCTGGAAAAGCTTTGAGTGTGGTCCTGTACCAAGCTACATGCTAAGCTCTGAATAACTTTTAAAACTTGTATTGATTAGAGTTTAACTTAAATGTAATGATAATTTAAAGATAAATAAGGAATTCCAGAATCAGCTTTCTTTATGCTGTTGGAACACTAATTTAGGGGCAGCTAGGTGGCGCAGTGGATAGAGCACCAACCCTGGAGTCAAGAGGACCTGAGTTCAAATCTGCCCTCAGACACATAACTCTTACTAACTGGGTGACCCTGGGCAAGTCACTTAACCCCATTGCCTAGCCAAAAAAAAGAAAAGAAGTAGTAGACCACTAATTTGATAGAACAAGACTAAAAGAATAAAAATGAGGAAAAGATAGATTATACAATGAAAACAGCATTGATATGACCTAGTTAAACAAATTTTGACACAAAAAGGGAAATTGATATAAAACTTATATTAATACCAATTACACAACTTTGTTCAGAAGTTTAACTTGTGTGCATCCATTGTTAATAATGAGAAAACTGAAAATGCCCAAAAACCATGTCAGTCCAAAATCACTTGTGATTTACTTGACAAGCAGAGAGGTATTGCAGCCACATGACACAACATTTTGAAATATAAACTTATTTGTAAAATCATTTCGAGAAATGGAATGAAATATTATGAGTAGTATTACCCCATAAAACTGAGAAGCAGTAGAAGGGGGAAAGTTTTTGGTTTTGTTTTTTGCTTTTTAAAGCTAGGCAGTAGAGCAAATTAAGTAAAGTCATCCCGCGATGGATAAGGATGAGACTAGAAAGAAAGCAACAAACAAAATACAGTTAGAAAAAATCTGTAATATTTGTACCTTCAAGGACTTTTGGGTTCATAGACCAGAACACAGGTTTTGAAGAAATGGGGGTATCATTAAGGAAAACAAAGATAGAAAACCAGCTTACCAAACTGAGTATTTAAAAAGGAGTCTACAAAGGAATATTTACAAAGGGGACAAATTTGTGAAGGTATCAAGGCATTCCTTATCAAGGTATTTGAACAAGGGGAAGATAATGTAGATGTAGGGGAAAAGTGTAAGACCTTATTCCCCCTACCAAAAAAAAATAAGGTAACCAAGAACATCAACAACTACTTGCCCATTTGGCTTTTTTTCCACCTACATAAAATATTTATGAGAATAATCTACATGTGCTTTTAGGATAATCTTGATAAAACTATCAGAAGGGGAAAATTAGGCTTTTGAAGGGACATTCGATGACAACACAAAAATTGACTGAAAGATATAGATAATGCAAGATCCCACTGTCTTTATTTCAACTATAGTAAGGTATCTCTCCACCATGTAAAAATTATAAAAGATTCATTGAAAGATTCAACAATAGATATGGAACTGTTTGATTACTATTTGATTTGTAGAAAAGCAGTATAGTTGTGTCCACTGAAATGACTATGTTCAGAGGATGGATTGATTACATACTACCCTCCCTGTTACAGCCAGTCCTGGGTTGTCACCAATACAACCACACCTACTCTTTCTCCATTACCTTCCTACACTTCCTCACTGAACCCTCTGTTCAACCCCACTCTTTCTGAGATACTTATCAGTATCTTGAAGAACCTAGTAACCCATAGCAGCAGCTGTACAGCTGCCATCAGGAAAATCAACCCTCCTCCAGCATCCCTCTCCTCTACCTGAATCACTTTGTAGCTATGGCAGACCCTCTCAGATAGTGGAGCACTGAGCGCTCTGTTTTATTTTTTTTTTTTTGGATGGGACAGAGTGAGTCACACAGGAGAAACAGACAGAATGCTTCTCAGATATAATGATGATTTCTTTTTCATAAAACCCACCTTTCTTCCCTATTTTTGTCAGGGGCACAACCATCTTAATCATTCACGTATGCTCATGATATTGGTGTCATGCTAGATTCTTTACTCAGCCCACATATCTAAGCACATGTTCTTGCTTCTATCTCTAAAATGTCCTTCACCTACATCCCCTTTACTCCATTTGTGCAAATACCTACTACCAAGTTCAAAGCCTCTCAAACAACAGCTCTCCCCTAGATTATTACAATGACTTCCTATTTGAACACCCTGTTGCTATCCTCTCTCAATGTAAATTCAGCCTCCACAGAGCCACCAAGGTGATTTTCCTATGCCATACATCTTATCATATCATAACACACACACACACACACACACATACACACTCAGACATGCACTCATATACTCAATAAACTGCAGTGGTTTCCTATTACCTCTAAGATAAAATATAAACTTCTAATCTGGTATTTAAATCTCTTCAAAACCTTACTCCTGGGGCAGGTAGGTGACGCAGTGAATAGAGTACCAGCCCCGAAGTCAGTAGGACCTGAGTTCAAATCTGGCCTCAGATCAAACACTTGACACTTACTAGCTGTGTGACCGTGGGCAAGTCACTTAACCTCAGTTGCCTAAAAACAAAAACCAAAACCTTACTTCTTCTTACCTTTTCAGTCTTCTTACATATTACTCCATTCTCTTACACATTATTTCATTCCAGACAAATTGACTGTATTGCTATTCACACTAATATAAAATACAAATAAAATATCCAAACATTAATAGGGAATTAAAGTAAGAAACCATTCATTAAATAGAATAATATAAAGAAAAAGGAGAGGATGTATATTGAAAATTTTCTGCTGAATTGAAATTGGAGATAATTAATTTTTGCTTATTTTATATTGTTTATGGTGAATACCTACACACAAAGAAACATGACTCCTGCTAAAAAGTTATTCACTAACTGTTGTGATCTATTATTTAATTACTGTATTATGTATCTCTCAATTAAAAAGTTTAATAAAATAGAAAGTCATCTGCTTAGCTAGCTACACAGATCAAATTAACTAAATAATAAATTACTAACAGTTATTATTTATATATCCACCCTACTTCCCAGGACATAGAGAGTGTTTTTTTTTTAAATGAAGCATTTTAATCACAGTACTATCACTAAAACATTGGGCAGGAAATTGAAGATTATTCAAAGACCAATGGAGAGGTAAATGGTTGGCTTGAGCAGGCAGCAACATATTTACATACAAGGAATTGTACAAGAGAAGCATTGTAAAGGATGTCATCCTAAAAATTCATGATTGAAAAAGAAGTTGTAGACATATAGTAAGAGTGAGAGATTATCAAAATGTTGGGTGGACCCCCTGCAGCAAGCTAATAGGTAGACATGGATGAGAATTGCATAGGATAGATAGTCATGGCTAGGTTGCATCCATGGAATACATCATTGGAGGGAATACCCACATACGTGAGATTAATAGTCTTATTTTATTTGATTACTTTATACATTTATTATAATATTTAAAGATGAAGAAACAGAGACTTAAAGACACTAAAAGCACTTGACGATGGTCATGCAGGTAAAATGTAAACTCTTTGAGGGATTGTTTTTGCCTTTCTTTGCATTCCCAGTTTTAGCCTAGTGTCTAGCACATAGTAAGCACATTGATTGATCATCACTAATAATTGACAGAAGTAGAAATCAAACCCAGGTGCCTCTTAATTTTTCAAAGCCCAGTGTCCTTTCCATTGTAACATGTTTCCTGTCACCATATTTCTGGTAAGTGATGTATGTTTTCTTTTGTTTAATTTTAAATATATTTATTTCCCTTATTAAATAAATAAAATGTGTATTTTAGTAAGGCCCAGAGTGTCAGGGGATCAACAAGGATTAACCCAGGATAAGCCGATAGAGATCTCAGTCACAGCAGGTGAAGATGTTACGCTTCCATGTGAGGTGAAAAGCCTGCCTCCACCCACAATAACGTGGGCCAGAGAAACACAACTCATCTCCCCATTCTCTCCCAGGTAATGAGTTTTGATGTGAACTGTGTCCTGTGAAAGCAAAAGTTCTGAGATACTGCTTTTCTATCATTTTCTAAATGCTTTAAAAAATTTTTTTAATGATTCAAATCTTGTCATTCAGGGAACTAATTAGGAAATGTGATTTTACAGAGGACACATAGCTTATTTTTTATTTAATTTAAGTTTAAGGGTTATTACATAATCCTAATATTCTCCCACATCTGTGTGTTTCATAAAGTTAACTCCTGTTATAATGGAGGTCTGGACAATGGAGCCTCATTCTCAAAATATGCCAGCCTTCTCTACCTGCCCGCAAGCTGAATGGTTCTGGAGTTATTTAGAATGTCTACACATACTCCAAATCAGGGATCACAACTTTTCGATTACATATCATTACACCTTTCCCGAAGTAGTTCCCATCTCTTTCCACTTGTGGCAATAGGCAGAATACATGGCATATGTCCGGAGGATGGGCATGCCCTGGCTAGGCCCCTGTTACACTATTATACTTTCATTGAAGAGTACCTGTAGGATTTTGTTATTTTACCAGCTGAACTGCCATTAACTCAACAGGAATAATGCGCAATACACTCATTCATTTCTAGGATTTTCCACTTATTAACTTTCTAGGTTATCTTTCACAAATTAAGACACTGAAGTTATGTACTAAAACAGAAGTGTCAACATACTGTCTGGGGGCCTAACTCCACCGTATGGCCTGAACCAGATTAAAATGTAATTGAGAAGTACTTAACAAAATAAGTAAGAATATAATAGAACACAGATAATGATAAATTGTTATCTTAGTCAATATACAGCCTGCAGAGATCCTTTATGGTTTAATGATCCTCTTTCTATTTGAATTTGACATCACTGGTATCTGACTGGCCTTTAATTATGACACATTTCTCATAATTAACCTTGATCCTCACTTTAATACAATCAACTAAGGACTCAGATCAACAGCAAATTCTCCTGTCTTGTGGCTTGCAGATGCCAATCTCCTGTTCCCCTGAGATTTCTTCAAGATTCAACTCAGCTGCCTGAAGCTTTCTCTGTTCTCCCCACTATTCCTCCTCCTCTCCTCAAATTTTCCTAGACTCCTTTAATCTCTAATTTTCTTACTTCATTCTCTATTTTGTAGTATATTGTCCACTTACATATTTTATCCTGTTCTATATGACTTGATCTCTTTGAGAACAAGAAACAGTTTCATTTTAGTCTTTCTATCCAGAACCAAGGACAGCGCCTTGCACTAGTAAGCTTTTAAATGTGAATTGAATTCAATTGAAAAAAAAAAATTCAGGCAAAGGCAACCTCAGCAAACCAAAATTAAACAGATAATTATATTCCCCTTTCCTTTTAAACCTATGTAGACAGCTTATGACAGATGGGATATGGTTTCCATGCCACTTAAGTTGTCATAATTTCACAGGAGAATATTAGGGAGGTTTTATTGTACTTACTCTTTTAAAGGCACTGTATGTATGCTCGCTCTCTTACAGGCACATCTTCCTTCCTTCAGGATCAATGAAAATCACTGAGACACGTGTTTCAGACAGCGGAATGTATCTTTGTGTTGCCACAAATATTGCAGGGAATGTGACTCAGTCAGTTAAATTAAGCGTCCATGGTAAGTTTTGAGACTTGAAATAGAGACAATGTGTCCTATGTGGTGACTCTGTGAACTTGCAATGATGACTTTGTGAACCAGCAACCATGCAAACCCATTAACCATTATGTAATATCTAACGCTTAGACTACATACAAAAGAATTACTGGGAAAATATCCAAAAATCAAACCAGCTTCTTGGAGAGCCCAGAAATATTAATTTGTTGTCCATGGGGTAATCAACTAATTTCTTCAACAATTTTCTTCCACCTCTAAAAGTGAATAATCCAAAACTTGTGAAGCTTAGATATTACCAATTTTAATGTAACTTCCCATACTCCTTGATTGTATTGTTCTGAAATAAAGGAAAAGGAGGAAGAGATAAATTAATTTAAGAAAATTGCTATATATGTAAGAGATGATAGAATTTCAACACGTACCTTATTTTGGCTTTAAGTAAATTAGCATATAGAAAATTAGATTTTCCCCTCCTATTAAGTATTCATTAACTACTACAGCTACCTTTTAGGTAATATTTTGTTTTTTTTCTTATTCTAATGTAGTCTACATTGAACTGCCAGAAAAAAATTTTTTCTCATCAATAGTTTGTATGAAATGATTTCTCTCTTTAAAAATACAGTGACTTTCTGTTATTCATTGTACATAATCTAAATTCCTTAGCTTAACACTGAAGAGATTATGTCAAATGCCTAATCACTCATTCTGATTGACTCTCTAAAATCTTTCATTCCTTTCCACTATGGCCCCTTTCTTTCATCAATGTTATAATGACTTGTCTGCTTCTCTCTCTCTGTCTCACTCACTCACACACACACACACACAAACACACACACATGAGTTGTTTGTTCTTGTTTACAATCATCTCACAGTGCTATTTTTTCAACTTGGAATGGTATCTTCTTCACCAGTCCATATGTCTTACTCCTTTTAAAAAATAACTGCAAATGTATAAATTCTGAAAAGTCTTTTTTGATTGATTCCACCTGACAGATTATTCTTCTATTTTACATCATTTCAGCACTTAGAGATTTGGTTTTGTGTATCAGTTTGCATTTGTGTATGACTGTTATATGTAGTATACTCTTCAGACATTTCATATGTATATATGTATGTACATATGCTATTTACATAATTGTCTTTGATATATCTTACAGTCATAGAATGTTAGAGGTGGAAGTGACCTTAGAAATTGTCTAGTTTTTTCTCTTATTTTACAGATGAGAAAACTCATGTGGAATTTGCTCATTTGTGCTAGGTAGGGATAGAACCAGACTAGAACCCAGGTCTTCTGACTCCTAGTCCAATGCCTCATCCATAGTATTGTGATTCTGTTTATTTTAATATACCTGTCATTTACTGTAAATGCTTCTTGAATAAATCATTGTATGTTATGAACTCTTAAGTATTCAGTAAATTAGTTAAAGCACATTAGTAATGAAAAGATAAAGGAAAATAAAATTCTTTTCATTAGTCTGTATGGTTAAAAAAAAAATTTTTGAATTGCCTGATATGGAATAACCCCCAATTGAATGCTTGAAATGTTTAATGTTTTTGATAGACATAGGTTCTTATGTTGTATAAACTATGATATTCTGTATTGTTCATAATATCAATTATTAAGTGAATGTGAATCATTTAACTTTTATTTTTTTTCATATTGACCTTTCTAGCAAAGTCTCAGGTAGAAGAATGGCTTTGCTAGCTTCATTCTAAATAATGATGGGTGAACCATAAAATTTCTAGACATTTAGATTAGTTTAGATAAGCATTCAGTAGTTTTGATGGTTATGGCGATTATGTGTCCTGGCATATAAATTTTGAAGATTCTCTCCTTGTGCGCATTGTCCAAGATTCTCCTTCATTCCCAAGTAATCCCAAGATCCTGCAGTTTTCCAAAGTATTTAGTTGTATCTTAGGAAAAATTCATCATCTCATTAGTATTCAGTGTCAGTAGGACATTTCATGGCAATGTCACATGTTTCTAATCCTATTGTTGTAGGAGGATCCCTATGGTGTATTGTGGCTCTTCTCTGTTTCAAGATTTATAGTTTTGTGAAAGATACATTTACAATATCAGTTAATGTCATTTAATGTTACATTTAGCAAATTATATGAGATGTTTAATGGTCTACTGGGTTATATACAAATGGTCCTCTACTATTTTTATGTTTTTCATGCCATAGACTGACAGTTAGACATTGAACAAATTACATAATATTCATCTGCTTGAAAAAATTAAATGTATTTGGTTGTTTCTAGTTCCTCCAAAGATACAACGTGGTCCTAGACTTCTGAAGGTACAAGTTGGTCAGAGAGTGGACATCCCCTGCAATGCCCAAGGATTACCTCTCCCTCTACTTACCTGGTTTAAAGATGGAAATACCATGGTGATTGATGGAGTGCAGTATATCAACAGTCCAGATGGAACACTGACCATTGACCAAGTCCAACTTTCAGATTCTGGTGTATATAAATGTGTTGCTAATAATGTAGCTGGCAGTGATGAGGCAGAGATAACAATACAAGTTCAAGGTAATTTTTTAGGTGGAGAAAGGTGGGGGATAGAGAAGACAACTCAAGTATATTTAACTCATTTCTTTAAAACATTTGTGATTTTTCCATGGATATGTTTTTGTACAGTTCTACAGGCAGAACTGAAAGGAGTCTCTTCCATATGTAACTGGAAGAGACAAAAACATTAGATTGTAAATCTGACATTTTTAATCTAAAAATATATTTAGTATATTTGGCCTTTGAAAATTAAATCACTGTGTATGACACATCTAATCTACAATACCATATATGTTACATTTGTGAGAAATTGTATACTGTTAGTGGAATTACTATTTTATCTAACTACAGTTAGAAATACTTTATACAGATCATATTCCTAAGAAATATAAATCTGCTGTCACCTATGCTTGATGTTGATTTTGCTTTGAGTGGTTGAAGGATAGATATCACATCTATATTTATTTAGGAGTGTGTGTATGTGTGTGTGTGTATGATGAAAATGGGGACCACAAAGGATCCACTGAAGAGTGGTTTGGTCTAATTCTTGAAGATTGAGTGGATTTGGAAAGACAAAGTGAAGGCAGACAAGAGAAGGGCATTCAAAGAAGTGAAAATTCCCCAGTTTGCCCTAAATCTTTGTGTTTTTAGTTTAGGGATGTGTTTATTTTTACATGTATTTTATTGTGCATGTGTATACATCAATTTATTTACCTATATCTATATCCATATCTATCTATATACACTGCATATATTAGACACATCTCTTTTGTGAAATCTTCACACATCCCTATGCGCAGTGATCTCTTCCAACTCTCAACTTCATATTTCTATATGTAGATATAATATATAATACATATTTTATTATGTATATATATATTATGATCCTTCTCAGAAATTCAAGTTCAAATTATAGAATATGAAGAATGGAACATATCTAAGACTTTTGTTTATTATTATTGAAAGTCATCTGATAAGACTTTTTCATTTTTTTTTGTATTGTAGTTTACTGAGAGGCAGCATAGTATATAGTGGAAAGCATGTTGGAGTTGGGGTCCGAAAATAGGTGCCTTCCAACTTGTCCCTGATGCTTACCAGCCATGTGAAAATAGGCAAGCTACTGAATCTTTCAAACTTAGTTTCTTCGTCTATGATGTCAGGGAAATCATACTTGTTAGTACATATTTCAAAAAAATTTTGAGGGTATAATAATAATAATAATAATAGAATTTACATAGTGATTTAAGGTTTGCAAGGTGCTTTACAAATATCTCATTTCCTCACAAGATGAGTGTGATGGAGGTGTTTTATTATCTCTATTTTATAGATGAGGAAACTGAGGCAGGCAGAGATCAAATATTTGAGGGTTACACAGCTAAATATTTGAAACAGGATTTGAACTTCCTGACTCTTGGTTCAGTGCTCTATTTAATAAGTCGTTAACTATTTATGTATCTTTGTATCCCTGCATGCCACCTATCACAGTGCTTCTCAGTATTAGATACTTGATAAATATTTGTGATAAATATTTAATGCATTCTTTTTTTAAAATAGAACCCCCAGCAGTAGATGATGTGGACCCCCCTTATAACACTCCATTCCAAGAAAGAGTGGCCAACCAACGCATTGCATTTCCCTGTCCAGTGAAAGGTGTGGTATACTTTGGTTAATAATTTATCATGAGGAGCTAATTTGAATAATTATGCAACTCATCATTTTTTGCAATATTATAACTTCTGAAAAAAACATTCTTCAGTTCTTTTAAACTGAAATAAATATGTATATGTTTGGTAGTTCTAATATTTAAGGTAAGCACTGTTTGGAACAGTGAAGAAAGTCAAATGCTAAATATATTTTTTTCGTCTTGTGGCCAGAAGGCCACATACGTGGCAAATACATGTTGATTTTGCTGACATATTAGTTTTCCATAAAAATTCTGGTGCAGAAAGGAAGAGAAACGTGTTAATAATGGTCAGAATAATAACATAGTCATGGAATAATATAACAATAATAATATAATTCATAGAATAGTAAAAGTCATAGAATGTTAGATTTGGAATAGACCTTAAAAGTCATTAGTCAAACCTCCTATGCCACACATGAAAACATCTTTAAGACATAGTGATACACACACACACACACACACACACACACACACACACACACACACACACATACACACACATACACGCTCTTTTTTGATATGTAGTGGTACTCACCTACCTTTAGCTATGTTTCTTTGAAGTGTCAAAATTAATCCTCTATAATATAGAAACTTTTTTTTACCTAATGATGCCTAATTACCCCAATAAAGATAACTTACCTCCAACTTTAAATAAGGCTATGTGTCTCCAAGATATTCCAGGAATTAGTTTTTTTAACTTGTTTTTTTTTTTTGTAAGGCATTTTTTGTAAGGCAATTGGGGTTAAGTGAGTTGCCCAAGGTCACACAGCTAGTACATGTCAAGTATTTGGTCTGAGGCCGGATTTGAATTCAGGTCCTTCTGACTGCAGGGCCAGTACTCTATCCACTGCACCACCTAGCTGCCCCTAGAGTTTTTAATAATATAGGACCTTCAAATCAACAAACCACAAATGTCTTAGCAATAATCTGTAAGATAATTGTCTTCCTTCTTGACATAATAGTTGTTTTCTTAACAACTGTTTTTATATTCTTTGCAAAAAGTCTAATATTGTTTATTTCTCTCCTTAGGTACCCCTAAACCAACAATCAAATGGCTGCATAATGGCAGAGAGCTGACAGGCAGGGAACCAGGCCTTTCAATTTTGGAGGATGGAGCATTGTTGGTTATTGCTTCAGTTACACCATATGATAATGGGGAGTACATCTGTGTGGCAACCAATGAAGCTGGAACTACAGAAAGAAAATATAATCTCAAAGTTTATGGTAAAACTGGCACAAAATACAAAAATTCCATGACTTAAAGTGTGGTATTTTTCAAGTACCTATTTAAAAATTTTATTTAAGCCATCATTCTGATGTCTGATTTTACAGCATTCAGAATCCTTACTAAGCAATTGTCCAGGGATCTGCCCATTGAATTTTCAGCCTAAACTTGTGAAAGTCACTTTGCTTAAATAATGATTCAATGAAACAATTTAATTTTTATACTAGGCTCATGAATACTAATTTCTTTTAAAAGGATTAAATAGTTAAATAAAGAAATGAAATGAAACTTAGATGTCAGAATGAATTGACAGAATAAAACAAATGTAATATAAACAGAATAAACTAGACAAAGAAATTTTAAAGAAATCTTATATATCTTCAGTGCTTTGATCATATGTTCAGCCTTTCACTGCTAGGAGACTTCTTAGCATTTACCTTAGATTTCTTATTAGCCCACTCAGTATTTAGGAGGAAAAAAAAAATTATGCATGTTTTAGAAATTGACTTTTTTCCGCAGCAATTTGCCAACATATAATTTATTAAAGTAAAGCTTCTTTTTTTGTAGTTCCTCCTGAAATCAGAGATAAAGGACAAGTGACAAATGCATCTGTGGTGCTAAACCATCCCACAAATCTCTTTTGTGAAGTCTCAGGTAATCCTTCTCCTACCATCATGTGGTACAAAGATGACGTCCAGGTACGACCATCATATAAAGTATCCAAATGCCAGTTCTTATGTTCCAATGAAGTTTCTAATTTGATTTTGACCTCTTCATGCCCATGAAGTGTACCAATAACACCCATCTTTTGTGGACCCTGAAGGTGACTGAAAGCAGCACTGTCCAGATAACACATAATGGGAAGATGTTACAGCTCTTCAAAGCTTCTCCAGAGGATGCTGGGCACTATACCTGCAGAGCAATTAATATTGCTGGCAATTCTGAGAAGGACTTCAACATTGCTGTACTCAGTAAGCAGAACACTTTTTTTAAGAAGTCAGTCCCACATGAATATCATATGTGAACTGACTACATTAGAATGGGTCAATGATGAAGAAAGAATAAGCAGGACAAAATGCCCTTAAACTACAACTTTTTCTTTCATATTTGGGAATAAATTGGAATGGAGAGTTAAGGCTATTCTAATTCTTTACAGAGTAGCATCTTGAGGTTGTTGTCATTAATCTGTATATGAATTATTGAAATAATTTTAATAAGTTCTTAGAAATTATCCATCATTGCCTACCTTCAGACACACAAAAGCTGTACCCAAATGGATATACATGACATTTACTAGAAAGAATGAGCATCTTTTTGCCCTAGAGTGAACATGTGCAATGACTGTTTCTTCTTCCCAACCATAGAATCTGGTGATATGTTCTTTTATGCTTGGTTACAGTACTGGGGGCCATAAAAGTTTTAATAAATATTATGTTAGATTGAGGAAAGTAACCCATATTCTAGTTCTGTCATACATGTAATTCCACAGTGACCTAGGAAGGACCAAGTCCTTATCTTGGGTTACCATTGAATAGCAACAGTTAATGTTTGTAGATATCTAAAAATATTTAGCACTTTGTGCCATTTTTATCACTTAAGAAATGGAAAGGGGATATAGTACTATGGGTAATCAGAAACTTGATACACTTCTGCACTTCGTGGCAGGAAGATTTGGTTTCCCATTCTACTTCCATCATTACTATCTATGTGACCATATCTAAGTCTCATAGCCTTTCTGAGCCTCAATTTCCTTATCTATATTGTTAGTATATTGTTAGCCTTTTGGGTGGTTCTATTACCCATCATAGTACATAAGGAATGCTAATTAATTCTAGACTTATTATTAGAATTATAAATAATTCCTGATTATCACCCTATTGAAGATATTCCTCTCCATGTTTAGACCAGTTCTTGTACAACAAATAAAAAGTTCATCCTTAGACTCATATCCAAAACTTTTCTGACTTAGAAGAACCTGCTAGAGCCACTGGCATAGCTTTTAAGAACTCAATGTCATGTCCACACCAAAAGAAGAAATTGGGATTGGGTTTTTGTGTAAGTAAGAAAGGACTGCATAACCAAAGATGAATGTAAATAAGGGGAAAATAACCATCATTGACATTATTTTGGGGAAGGACGTGGTATAAGGGGAAATAAGTAATGCAGAGATAAGAAAGGAAACAATACAGTAACCTTAGTAATTTCAGCAGTAGGACAGTTTTTGATATATAGTGTTCTGCATATATCTCCTATTTCCCCCAAATTCATCAATTAGAGGCTTTTAGTAGGATCTATAATGATAAACTGAGAATAGCATTGTGGTTTGATATATACCATTTGAAGTGAAAGGACTTTAGTAGTTCATATAACAAGGCTTCTTAAATTTCCAGAGATTATGTTAGCAGTAAGTTATTTTGCATGAGATTCATCTCTTCATAAACAATCCTCTAATCCCCTTGTTACACATGTGTCTAAATGTTTCTCAAAATAAAATCTGATTTAAGAGCAAAGGTGTTAGCCCAGGAAATATAAATCACCCCAGTAGATCTTTCATGAGTTATTTCCCAGTTTCTCATTTTAAATCTTGGCTCTTCTACTGTGTTGTGGAAGGGAATTATTTTCTTGCATTTTGAACTTTAAAAAACTTGTTGAACTGATGAAGGAACGTTTATTTTCCCATGTGTTAATTCGTAGATTCTCATGGTAAAATCTCTTTGTTCAAGTTCCACCCACCCTAATAGGTGCCAATTTTCCAAGTGAGGTCTCGGTTATCCTCAACCATGACACCAGCCTTGAGTGTCAGGTCAAAGGCACTCCCTTTCCTGCTATTCAGTGGTTCAAAGATGGCAAGTAAGTATTTCTTCTTTGTCTTCAGCAAGGCCTCTACTGATAGAGTATAATTATATGAATGAAAAGAATAACTAACATTTATATAACTCTTACTATGTGTCAGGCACTGTGCTAAGTGCTTTACAAATATTATCTCATTGGATCCTCACAATAATCCCGAAAGCTCGATGTTTTTATTATCATCTCCATTTTACAGGTAAGGAAGCTGAAGCAGGCAGAGGTTGAGTGAGATGCCCAGGGTCACAGAGCTAATAGTTTCTGAGGCCAGATTTGAACTCAGGAAAATGAATCTTCCTGACTCCAAGGCCAGCACTCTATCCACTGTACCACCTAGCTGCCCCTATGAAGTTTAATACTGTTTAACTTGTCATAGGATATATTCAACCCCAGAAACTACCCTTGAACAATAATTTCTTAATACATATTGGAAAATAGATGTTAGAATCCTACATTTTTAAATACTTTAATAAATTGGTGGAAGAGTTTACCAATGCAGTCAACAAACATTTATTAAGTTACTAGTGTGTGTAAAGTACTGTGCAAAAAGCTGGAAATACAAAGACAGGCAGTAACAGTCTTTCCCCCTCAAGGAGATCAGTCTAATGAGGGAAACAATATACAAACTGTGTATAAGCAAGATATATACAAAATAAATTAGAGATAATCAATAGGAGGAAGGCATTATCATTAAGGGGAGCCAAGAAAGATTTCCTGTAGAAGATGGGATTTTAGTTGAGACTTCAAGGAAGTCAGGGAAGCTAGAAGGAAGGAGTGAGAAAGAGAGCATTTCAGGCATGAAGGACAGCCATTTGAAAAGGCAGAGTTGGGACATTGAGTGTCATGTTTGAGGAGCAAGGAGGCATCGAGTATCACTGCATCGTAACAGTATAGAGAGAAGGCACAAGAAAACTGGGAAGGTAGCAGGGATCAGGTTATGAAAGTCCTTGAAAGCCAGAGGATTTTACATTTGATCTTGGAAGCAATGGAAAACCACTGGAGTTTACTGAATAGGAAGGAAGGAAATAAGCATTTATTAAGCACCTGCTATGTGCTGGGCATTGTCCTAAGAACTTTACAAAAATTATCTCATTTGATCAATTTATGAAATCTTCAACCAAGGTCAGAAATTAAGTATTTGTGGCATTCATTGACCTTCTTCTTTTCCTAAATTCTTAATTATTGTTGAGGGCATCAGTATCCCTCCCAGGAGCCTGGACTTTACAACCTACGTGTTTTCCCTGATTCCTCACTCTCTCACCCTATGTTGTCCAGTTAGTTTCCAAGTCTTATTGGGAATTGACATGGTCAGACTTGATCTTTGGGATGATCATTTTGATAGTTGAACAGAGAATGAACTGCAGGGGGGGGAGGTACTTAAGTCAGGGAGACTACAGAGCGGGCATTCCAGTATTCCAGGTTTGTGGTGATAAGGGCCTGCACCAGGGTAGTGGCAGAATCAGAGAAGAGAAAAAGGGCACATGTAAAAGATGTAAAAGTAGACACAACAGGATTTGGCCACTGATTGGATATGTGAGGTGAGAGAGAGTAAGGAGTCAGATATGACACCTAGGTTGTGAGCCCGGATGTCTGGGAGGATAGTGGTATTACTCAACAGTAATAGGAAAGTTAGGAAGAGGAGATGGTCAGTGTAGATCATAAATCCTTCATTTTAGACCTCAATAGAAGATTTCATGCATTACCCCAGATAAAAAGTTATCCCATAGTGGTCAGAATTTTGAATATGGCTAGGCCACTTCTCACTTGACAGTTCACTGCCAGAGTCATACTCAGTTTCTTTCTACATTGAAAGAACATGGCAGAGCTTGTATATTTCCAGTGTAGTCTTCAAAAAATTAGAACTATTTCCATGTCAAGATAAGTTATGGCAACTAATTGATAGAGTATATAGAGTGCTGGCCTTGAGTCTGAAAGATATGAATTCAAATCCTGCCTCAGTACATATTAGCTGTGTGTTCTTCGGCAAATCACTTAACCTCAGTTTCCTCCTCTGTAAATGAGGATAATAATAGCACCTATCTCACAGATTTGTTGTGACGCTCCAGTGAAATATGATGTGTAAAGGGCTTTGCAAAACTTAAAGCACTATGTAAATATCAGCTATTATTATATAAAGAGCACCTTTTCACACTTTTGAAAAAGGTATTTTATTATCAATATTCATCTATGTAGCTAGTTCATTAAAAATAATTTTTGTTGTGCTAAAGAAAGGGGAAATACATATTTGAAGAAGTGAAAATAGAATCATGAAATGACGTTAAAATTATCTTTTCCCCAGGCCCTTATTTTTGGGAGATCCAAATATTGAACTTCTGGACAGAGGACAAGTCCTGTATCTAAAGAATGTACGTCGAAGTGATAAAGGGCGATATCAGTGCAGTGTGTCCAATGCAGCTGGCAAACAAAACAAGGATATCAAATTGACTGTATATGGTGAGTTATGAAAATGACTTTTACCTTTTTATTATGGAAAAATTAAACATTCCCTGTTGGTAGAAAGGTATGATTTGATCTAATTTTAACTGTTCTGGTCTCAAAAATGAAATTCTTTTAGAAGAGAATAATGAGTCTACATTGATATGTTATTGAAAGATGTTTTATGCAATTTTTCTGACACATACTTATAACTACCCAGGCTTATCTGTGGCACTGTAGCTCCTTGTCAGACAGTTTGGGGGTTTAATGAAACTATGTAGAGATTTTCAAATAATCTTACTTACTGTGGCAGAGTTATAGCTGTGGATAGGGTAGCTATGAAAGATAGCACTGGATTTGGAGTCATAAAGCTCTTGTACTCTCTGATCCTGGATACATCGCCAAATCTTCATGACCCTCGGTTTCCTCAACTATAAAATAGTGATAATGCTTTGTTTACTTTAATGTGCTCTATAAATGAGTCATTATTAGACACATAAATGACATAGATACACCCCCTTCTAAAAGGTTTAATATGGATAAGCATGGATTTTAATGATATTTATATTCATGTATATAGATGTAGTCACACCATCATGTATCCTAAATATATTTCCAGTTGGTTCTGAATCTGACCACTTTGCAAGCTTCTTAAAATACCTCATATATTTTGACCTTGTCCATCACAAACCTTTATAGTTCTTAGCACATGAATCCGTCTGACATCTGTCTGAGGTAGTTGTCATACATCATTAATTCCCTTTTGCAAATAGTGAATTAGGAGGGCATACAGAAATTAAACAGTTAGCTCAAGCATATTCAACAGGAAACAGGAATAGAATCCTAATGGCCACAAGTTCTGGCTCTCGTCTCACTGTGCTTCATTCTATACATTTTAAGGAAACTATAAAGGATAAGACTTGAGGAAAGTTGAATAACCTTAGAGTGAACCATATGGAAATAGCATAATATGCTGTGAAAAGCACTGATTTGGGAGCCTTCATTTCTAACATGGTCTTTACCATTGACATAGTCAAAGTGTAATGAATTCTCTTGGTAGTTTCAATTATTTCCTTTCTTCTAAGTAGACGGATACCAATACAGAATAACCTTCCTATCCTTCCTCATTACCTTTCTTTTTATTCCCCTCCCTTATCTTTTCCCTCATACCCCAAAAGACAGTAGTGGTAGATGGATTATATGTGCATTACCCATCTAGGGGTAGGAGGAAAGGTAATATTATTCCAGTGTCCTTTTACCCAAAGAACCTATAATAAGGAATATATCAATTTCTGTCAACATGCAATACACTCAAAAACCTTTGAGACAGAGGAGACAAATGTATAAAACTACCATTATTCTGTGGTGAGATTCTAAGATCAAGGACACTAACCCTTATCTAAAACCAAAACATTTAAAGGATCCATAAAGAAATCCAACACTATGATAAAAATGCAAAGATTGATACAGAAAGCAATGAGGAATAATGAGATTATAGTAAGTTGAAAAGAACACCTGTTTAATAATTATCATCATTAGAAGTTAAAATCCACATAGAATCATGTTCAGTATTCTCAATCAACTTTGGTTTCCCTATAACTAGATTCTGTGTTCACTTTATACAGTAGTGTATTGATATGAATTTCTCATGATGTGAGTGAATATGGTGTTCATCACTTAGTGGAATGAAAGCTCCGCGGTTTCATGCACAATGATTATGCATGTACTTCTATATAAAAAGAGCCAGCATGGAAGAAGAAATCAACCATGAAAAGATATATCCTGTACAAAAGAGCATAACATTAGAAAAAGATTAGGCACATCGGTGGCCAAGTTAAACAAAACCAGTTCTGCTACTATTGGCCTCCTACCAGAGTCCAGAAATTGAAACGATAGTGCAATATCTTGCTAAGCTGTTGAGTTGCCTTTTCTAGCCTGTTGTACAGTTGCCAGGTTCTTGTCAATGATTAATGCATTTTGGTGGCATAAAAAAGTCATGTTTCCATGGAATATGGGCTGTTGTCTCCCAGCTTCTTTCTCACTCTCTGTCTTTGAGTCTTTCTTCGTCTTCCACTTCCTCTCTCTTCCTCTCCCACTTTTTCTCTTTTAATTCTTAAACAAAGAGAGAAAAAGAGAAAGAAGCCTCTCAGGCTCCTTGGGAAGGGAAAGCCATATAATGAATAAAACACACTAAGATTATTGGGTTCAAAGGCATTATCAAAATGTGAAGTTTGAATATCACAATTCAGGAAATAAAACTGTTTCCTTCCCAGTGTGCACACCTGCACCACTGAGTGCTAATTTGAAACGTACTTTTCCCCCCTTATGTTAGGAAATGTTTTTGTTGCAGAGATGGATGCCAAGGGAAACAGTTAGACTTCATCCTTTGGTTTCCTTGTCGGGGATATTTCATTGCATTTATCACTGAGGGTACTGTACAGTCATTCACTCCAGCAGATGGTTATTTTTCCTCTCCTAATCACTGATATGTGGATAGAACAGGTGGCCAAATGCACCTGTATTCTAGGAACTGCATATAGTAAGTGGGATAAGTCATTAAATATCTAACTCCCAGGTGAATGTCAACATTCACAACTGTTGACTTGAAGGCACATGTAATGTGAAATATTAAAAAGTGAAATATTTAATTTGTGGATGAATTTAAGCAGTGACCATTATACATCCTACCATTCACACTCTTGTGATTGGTTCCCCTTGTGAATAGCTTGTATAAATTTTTAAAACAATAGCTGAGGTTTAGTGTGTAGACTCTTGTTACGGAGCAAAGAGAAAAAAGCTAAATGGCCCATGATGGATTGAATCTATAAGTCTGTTGAATTCATTAGTTCTATGCTTCAGCCAACTAGGCTGCCTTTTTGTTTCAGACAAATGTGACTAAAAGTTTGACCTTAATTTGCCATTTTTTAAAAATACAAAAATCTCAAAGTAAACATATGTAAGTTTTAATACTTGACCCTAACCATTCTTAGACTGGTCCTAACATTAGTATCCATGGCTATTTAGCATTTTGGATCAATTCTAAGAATGATTTCTATAAAGTATTTAGAAATATTAACATATTGTGGGCCATTTGTTTTCTTTTAAACTGTGGCAATTATGGTATAACACAGGGATGGCAGCATTAAAACTGTTGTGGGGATCAAGCCACTAGAATTATTTTTCCACTAGTAAGTCCTCAGGGACATGGTGAGGAAAATGAGGCATGTTGACACTGAATGCTAGAAGTTACACATGTCACCAATTAGATGAGCAAAGCTGAGCGTCTGATATGTTAGTAGTTTCAAAAAAATAAACTGACAGGCAGAAACTAAAAGGTCCCAGGCATCACCAGTAGCTGGTTGTGAAAGATTTCAAATCCTACCTATTCCTTGGGGAAAGAACAAGTAGCTGTACCAACTTTTTTGACTCAGACATTTCCCCTTTTGCCCCTTGGCCTAATTCTAGGTGTCTTGTGCTTGTGTTAGGTATTTTAGTAAGAGTTATTCTTATATACAACATGACTATAGAACTGTACAATTAAATAAACCCCTGAAATTGTATTCTTAATAGCTGAGGCAGATAATTATGATGATTAATATAATTCTGATCAAAAAATTAATTGTATTGTAAATATAAGCAGCTGTAGTGTAGTAGAAGGAGACTGGATTAAGTAGGAGTTTGTAAGGTCTGATGAGAATGTGTATTACTAACTTTCTCTCTGACTTTGGGGAAGCCATGTTACTCCTCCAGTCCTCATTTTCATCACCTGAAATGAGAAGGTTGGTTTAAGTTCTTAACCATGGGTTTATGAACTTGCTTTTTAAAAAAAATTTTGATAATTGTATTTCAAAATAATTGGTTTCCTTTGTAATCCTGTATATTATGTTTTATGTTTAAAATATTTTTTATGAGGAGTGCATAGACTTCACCAGACTGACAAAGGGAGCCATGGCACAAAAAAGGTCTAGAACCTCCAATGTCAATAATCTCTAAAGTTCTTTCTTGCTGTAACAATCTATAAAACTCTGACTTCCTGTTTTCCTTTCATTTGTGTTTATTTTTAGAAAAATCTTTGTTGATTGTTTCTAATTTATCCTCGTTTAATACATAGTTGTTTGCATGCTGTCTCCACCATTAGACCGTGACCTCCTTTAGTGTAGTGCCTATCTATTGCCTTTCTTTGTATCTCTAGTGATCAGCACAGTGCCTGGCAGACACTTAATACACGTTTAGACCAACTGAGTAACATTTGTGATAATCTAGCTTCCAATACGGTACTACTACGATGCCTCATAATGGCACAGAGGACAAAAGATAGCAGGTCCTACCATGCTGAGATGGTCCAGTGATAAACTCTCAGGATACCAGCTTAGCTAATTCAGAGAGATTACTGACCAAAAGATTGTTGTCTGGTGATGAATTTTTCGTTGTTGTTCACTTTGACTCACAGAACCATCTACTGTCGTATGAAGTTATTGCAGTAATCCGTATTGATGAAATCATTGCTCTCTTAAAGAATCAAACACGACACTCAAGATTCCATTAAAGTTACTGAGATTTTGAAACTTTTGGTTTTGTTTTTATTTGTTTTATAGTTCCACCTAGTATTAAAGGAAGTAATGTGACCACTGAAGTATCTGCACTGATCAACAGCATAATTAAACTAGAATGTGAAGCACGTGGACTTCCAATGCCTATTACAACTTGGCATAAAGATGGCCGGCTGATCATATCTAATCCGCAAGCCCTTTATATTGACAAGGGACATTTTCTTCAGATCCCTCATGCTCAAGTATCTGATTCTGGAAAATACACATGTCATGTGACAAACATTGCTGGAACAGCTGAAAAAACATATGAAGTAGATGTGTATGGTAAAGAAAAAAAGGAATTTAGTTATTCTTGCCTTTAGTTCTTATGGGTATGATAATAAAACAGTAGTTTTCTGTTAAAGCACTATTAGTAGTATACATCATTAGTTTCAAAGGTCTCTTTTTATGTAAGGGAATAGAAAAAAAAAAGAATCAGTCCCCTGATTTGGGCCAAAAGCAAATCTCCATGAGCCTGAGAAGCTGGATGTCCTACTCATTTTGACAACTGTTTAGTCTCTGAGATTTTAGGCATTCATTGTGGCTTTTGATTAATCTGTTGGGTTGGTAGGCCCAGTAGTGATGCACGTAACCTGTCATCTTCCTTCCTTGTTTGAACAACAGTTTTCAAGTCAAATATGCCAGAACTTGTTCCAGAGTAAAAAGCATAGAGTGATAGGTGATATGAACCATGAAATACTCTTCTCAACACCTTAGGGAGAAAAGGGAATTATAAATATTTTTGGTGAGACAAAAAAAATGTTAAGGAAAATATAGCCTCTCCTCTCTTCAAGGAACATTTTGTAATTGCATTAAAAATAGCCTTAAAATCACATTTCTTTCCTTAGTTCCACCAGTTATTGAAGGCAACTCAGAAACACCTCTGAACAGACAAGTGATTATTGGCAATTCTCTGACACTGGAGTGTAAAGCAGCTGGCAATCCTCCTCCTGTCCTTACCTGGCTAAAAGATGGCACACCTGTGAAAGCAAGTGACAACATCCATATAGTAACTGGTGGGAAGAAGCTTGAAATCATGAATGTTCTAGAAGCTGACCGTGGACAATATGTATGTGTGGCTAACAGTGTGGCAGGAGAAAAGGAAATCAAATACAATGTTGATGTCTTAGGTATGGAAATCAATAAGCCATCCACTTTTTTCCTAAATTCATAGCAAAGTCTTTTGCCACAATTTGCTTATTATATTGCATCAGGGAATGATCATCGATGAGTTTCAGTTGTCTTTTTAATGCTTGCATATACTTAGCATATTTTTGTACTGGTTGTCATTGGCCCCAAATCAAGTTAACCAACAAAAGTGTCTGTGGAATTTGTTCTTACTTTGGTGTGTTCATCATGAAATAAGTGTTGGTTCATGCTCCTTCAGTCATTCCACAGTGACAGCAATTGGGAAAACCACATGTGATACTGTGAATTTAAAAAAAAGTTTATGCCAATTTTAATAGAGAAAGATTTTATTTACCTAAAACCTCCTCCCATGTTTTAAGTTACTCTGACATGCATAATCTTTCTTCTGTACTATTTTTACTGCCATTTGTTATAATTACACATGTTTTCTGGTATTTATATTATATTGCTTATAGTACCACCAACTGTGGAAGGTGGAGATGAAACATCTGACTTCATCGTGGTTGTTAATAACCTGTTGGAACTAGACTGTCAAGTGATGGGATCACCCCCACCAACTATCATGTAAGGGTTTTGGTATGTCGGCTAAATATATCCAACTTCTTTATTGCAATGGCGTTGGAGCTTATTAGCAAGGATTTTTAAGTTATTTACAAATATTTAAAACAAGACTTTTTGAAATTAGTTGCATAAATTTTCTTCATTTCCTTAATAAAAGGAACATTTTTGGTAAAGATAATCAGAAAACAGATCAGATCCCATTGACAATTCTATAGAGTATACAAATTTGTCATGTGTAGTGAAATTTCATTTTAAAGAATATCTGGCAGAAGAAGATACTGATAGAAATCACATTCCTAGTCAATAGGGACTAGAGATGAAAGTCAATGCACAGTCTCTTATTGCTCTGAGATGTGGAGTAAATTATTAAGTGAAAAGAAGCTTATTGGGAAAAAAAAACCAGGAAGAAAGCAGGTGCTGTACCTTTGCCCTTTCCTCTCTCCTTTTCTGGTCTCCTGACTGTTTTTTGAAGGTCTGCTATTTTGTTTTAGACAATAGATAAAGAATATGAGTGAGATTTTACTAGTGAGGCAGTTTGAATGTTTGAAGTGGGGGAGAACAATAGGAGATGAAGAGTAATTACTGTTTTCTGTGATCCAAAAAGAATGAAAGAGCAAAATAACCTAAAAAAGCTAAAGCTACGCTCTCCTCTTACCACTTACAGTTTTATTCCCACAGTGGATTAATTAGTGAGTAGTGCTTGGCAAATAACATAGAGCTATGTGTTGTCTTTTCATTGTACAGCATGGCTTACTTAGAGGGACTGGGGAAGTATTTGTCCTATTCAATTATTTGTCATAATTAAGTTGTGACTTAGTCGGCAAGGCATTATAACCATGACCAGTCAATGAGCATAGAAAGGACTTATTTAGCTGTAAGGAATCCCCATTTTAGGGGAATCTTGCTTATGATTTAACATATTGAAGTACTAGACTGAAATCCTAGGGAGGGCATACTTTCATATGTTGAAAGTTTGTTTAAAAACGAATGTTTTTCTTTTATTTTAAACAACTTGCTAGAATTTCATATTGATTGTTTTTTTGTTCCAGGTGGTTGAAAGATGGTCAGCCAATTGAAGAAGAAGATGGATTCAAGATTTTATTAAATGGACGCAAACTTGTTATTACACAGGCCCAAGTGTCCGACACAGGTCGTTATCAGTGTGTGGCAACCAACATAGCTGGAACTCATGAAAAAGAATTTGATGTAACAGTTCATGGTATGTTAGAGCAAGGATCAGATCACAGATTCATAGGATTACAGATTTAGTGCCACAAAGAAATTCGGAGGGTCTTCTGGGATAATCACCTCATTAATTTATTAATTTTATTTATCTTATCCAGAGTCAGTTGGGAAGTAGTTATCAGGTATGGGTGGCCTTACAGTCCAAAATCAAGAGATGAGGTAATTCACATTAAGGAAGATCTCACCTTTTTCTGGGCAAATAATTACATCATCTCTATAAGGTATATAAAGGAATTAATATTAATAATAATAACTCCAGCCTCAGACACTTACTAGTTGTGTGACCCTGGGCAAATCCCTTAACCCCTATTTGTCTCAGTTCCTCATCTGTAAAATGGGGACACACTGGAGAAGGAAATGGCAAACCACTCCAGTATCTTTGCCAATAAAACTCCATGGACTCTGTCCATGGAGTCACATAGTCAGACACAACTGATGAACAACAAATTACTGAATGACTTGCTCAGGATCACACAGTTTGTAAACATTTGAGGCAGGATTCAGAATTAGATTTTTCTTACTTCAAATCTAGTGCTCTATCCATTTCTAAAAATCTATTAAATGGGAATCATAGTATGTAAAACACCTATCTCAGTACTTTTCTGAGGTTTAGATGAAATCAGGATGGACCATGTTTGGCCAACTTTAAAGAGCTATACAAATGCCTACTCTCAATCCACTGATCATGATTCCCTAATGTCTATAAAATAAAATCCAAATTCATCACCCAACATTCAAAATTCTTCATAATATGGCCTAATTCAAATTTATCATTTACTTTTTCTGAGCTATTCCTTGTTCTCCCTGGTCCCACAATGTTCATTCCTACTTTTGTGCTTTTACTGATATTATTCATCTCCAAACCACTGACCTGCAATGTATTATCCATCTTTTGTGACTCTCTAAACTATACCAGTCCTTCAATATCTGTCTCAATGACGAACTCCTCCACAAAGCCTTTCCTTTGTTAATAATTTCAGTTACCATTGACCCATCCCTGAATGTCCACATTGCATTTAATGCCTATAATATGGGCTCTTGATACTTTTAATTTCAAGTTTCTATAGGTATACTTGAGAAAAGTAAGGATAGGTTCAAACAATACCACACTATAAAGAATTAACAAAGAAATATTAACCAACATCACGCATTGAAGATTAGAGCCTAATTTCAGGTGACTAAGGGACAGAAATATTTATTAACACAAATGACTAAAAACAGCACTTACCATCAACAGTTGCAAACTGTACAGAAATATGTGTAAAATAATGATAACAAATGAAAACCATAAGGATTTCTTTAAAGTGACAATTCAAAAGTGAGTCAGTTAATAACTAACATTTATAAATAACACTTTAAGGTCTGCAAAGGACTTTATAAATACTATCTCATTTGATCATCACAACAACCCTGGGAGGTAAATGTTATTGTCATCCCCATTTCACATATGAAGAAACTAAGGCAGACCAAAGTAAAATAACCCTAAAGTCACACAGATAGTAATTTTCTGAGGCTAAATTTGAACTCAGATCTTTCTTACTCCATCTAGGTTTGGTAATCTATCCACAATCCCATCACTGTATATTTGCTATTTGTGGTTGTATGACCAATGACCTTTGTAATTGATATACTTTATTTTATTTTAAAATTTGTATTGCTATTTTGTTTTTACATCTCTTTCATTTAGGGATATATTTCTCTCCCCTCCCCATTTCGGAAGCAAAGAATAAAAAAAAAGAAAATGAAAACAAAATAGTTCAGCAAAACTAATCCCAGTACTTTGGACAAGTCTGACAATATGTGTACTGTTTCTCACCCGTAGTTCCTCACTTATGCCAAAAGAGAGGGGGATGTATTTTCTCATTTTTTTTCCTGAATGCGTATTATAAAAATTCAACAAAGGTTTGCCTCTTCACGATATCGTATAATATGTAACACAGCATAATAATAACAGGAGTTTTTTTTTTCCTTGAAGAGCTAATTGCTTGCATGATTTAAATGCTTATTTCAGTCTAAATGATGGAAGTTATGTTTATTTTTTTTATTAGTTTCTCCAACAATCAAGTCTACAGGACCTTCTGAGAAATCAGTGGTCATATACAAACCTGTGACCCTACAGTGCATAGCTAATGGCATTCCCAATCCCTCTATCACCTGGTTAAAAGATGGACAGCCTGTGAACACTGCCCGAGGAAACATCAAAGTAAGTAAACAAAAATTCTGTCATCACATCCCAACCTTAAAAAGTTGCAATGAGTTACCAAAAAGTGTTGGTATGCTTTTACTTTTTTTGTTCTGGATTTATCCACATAGGCCAAATTTGTTTTTTTTCCCAATACTTACAAAAACAGTATGTGATTGTAACAGTTTGTTGGAATAAGTTCTGACTAAAATCATTGTTTCAGCAATGCAATCAATTAGACATTTCAAGGGCCACTGATTTTTAAAGACCAGAATTTTAGCTAAACTCATTTGATCTTCATACAGTGTAGTACTCAGTAAATAATACTCAGACATTGGCCATGTCTACTAAACTCAAAATGAAATGGAAATTTTTAAATAGTGTTTGATATTTTTGTTTTCATTTTTATATAAATGTCAACACTGGATAGTCCAAACCAAAGTATCCACTTAGGGTCCTAAATTATCCAATTTGGCTGTAATGATCATGTAATGAACTTTGTTCATCTACACAGATAATGATTCTGATTTCCTTCCTGTAAGACATGTCCTTGGTACAAGAAAATAGAAAATAATGATCTTCTTTTAAATCATTCTTTGCATTGGTCTTGATGATCTGTGCTGAGCTATTTACATTCCCATATGGATTAATAACAGATTCAGATCAGTAAGCAAATAGTTTATGGAGACTTAGAAAGGGAAATCATAATCATCAGGTTCATTAAAAATAAGTCATGCCAAAATAGTATCGTTTCCTCTTTCCTCATCTCTACTTTGCAGTTTCCTTCAAGACTCAGCTAAAGTTCTACCTCCTGAAGGAAGCCTTTCCTGATCCTTTAATGCAAATGCTCTCCACCTGATATTATCTCCAATTTATCTTGTAGATAAGTTATTAATACGGGCTCCTTGAGAACAGGGACTGATTTTGTCTCTCTTTGTATGCTCATATCTTAACACAGTGCCTGGCACATAATAGGTGCTTTGTTAATATTTGGTATTAACTTGTCATTCTCTTAAGAGTATTATATTCATAGGTCAGAAATATACTATAGACATGGTTTATCTAAATCACAGACATCTGACAAAATTTTCTGTAATATTATTGTGGACAGGAAGGAAAAATGTGGACTGTGATACATTAAACCCAGAGCATATGTGAACGAATTTATGTCAGCCAGGAGAGACATCTCTATTGGTATGATAATGTTCATTGATATGCATGCATCTCAAAAGATCTCAGAATAGAACAGTAAACTGAATTTAACAAGTTGAAATTACATAGGGAAAAATGTGTAGTCCTACACTTATGCTAAAATGGCATAAGTACAGAAATGAAAGGAATGTAGTTACACAGCAGTTGACTTTAAAAAGACTTTTGGGTTTTGGTGAGCTAAAAGCTTAACAAAAAAAAAAAACATGATGAGGCTATTAAAAAAAAACAAAAACTCATTTCATTTTAGGCCACCTTGAATAGAAGTATAATGAATGAATATGACATGATAATGCAACTATACTACATTAGCTAGTCCACACCTGGAACATTCACTTCCCATTCATTAGGAAAGATATTGACAAATTGGAATTTATCCAAAAGGGAAGATGATGAAGAAACTATAAAAGTCATGTCACTGAGAAACACTTGAAAGAACTCCATTTTCTCCTAGAGAAGACTTGCAGGGGCCAAGGGAAGGAGGAATAATAGCTCTCTTCAAAACATGTAAGCCTCTTTGATTATAGAATTTACAACTAATGAAAAATAAATAAAGAAAATTATTAGAAACTATTTTGCCTAACCACATGTCAACAAAACAAGCAACTTAAATGAAATGGATTATATTTTAAAATTATATAATGCCCACATTAACAAAAATTTAAGCTAAATAAAAGTAGCTGAAGGGCCATCATATTGAAAATGGATTAAATGTATTCCACTTAGCTAAGAAAACCAATGAACAAAATTATAGAGTTCAGTATGAGGAAAAATTTAGATAATTATGCTCAGACTGTCACTGTAGTTTTTAGGGGACAATAGACTAGGAGTGCTTTGTGGGATAATGAATTCCCCATTCTTAGAAGAAAAACAGATCTGCTGCCTTTATCTGGGACACAACAGAGAGCTTCCTGAGAACTTTCTCCTGGTATTAGATATTACCAACAGGAACTTAGAAAGCCTTGCTAAAGAACTGGAAAACTTCATCAAAAAATTGAAGACCTTGAGGACAGAGATGTTTTCATCATTACTATCATTAAAGACAGAGGATTCAGGATATAAAAGCCTAAAAAGGATTATGTTTAAGAATGGGATTTGGACACCTGGACCAGAAACAGAATCACACAAAATAACATAATTTGAGAGTTAGACTATATAAAAGACTATATATATATATATATATATATATATATAAGCCCACCTATCCACAAAGGTCAGTCACAGTCAATAAATTTCTATTAAATGCCTAACACGTGCCAGGCACAAGTCTAAGTAAATGCTAACAATACAAAAAGAAACAAACAAAAAAATGTCCCTGCCCGCAAGGAGCTCACAGTCTAATGAAGGAGCCAACAAGGAAATAAATAGGTATAAACAAATTATATACAGGATAAATAAGAAATAATTAACAGAGAGAAGGCACTAGAATTAAGAGGAGTAGGAAAAGGCTTCCTGTAGAAGCTGGGATTTTAGTTGGGACTTAAAGGAAGCCAAGGAAGGCAGTAGGCAGAGATAAGGAGGGAGAACGTTCCAGGCATGGGGAAAAGCCAAAAAAAAAATGCTTAATGCTGAGAGATGGAGTGTTTTCTTCATGGAATAGCAAGGAAGCCAGTGTCACTGGTTTAATGGGGAGTAAGGTATAAGAAGACTGGAAAGGTGGCAAGGAACAGATTATAAAGGACTCTGACTATCAGAGGTTTTTGTATTTGACCTCGAGGTTAGGGAACCACTGGAGTTTGTCGAGTATGGGGGTGACAAGGTCAGACCTGTACTTTATGAAAATCACTTTGGTAGCTGAATGGAGGATGAAGATAATTACAGTAGGACAGGCATGAGGCGATGAAGGCTTCCACCATTGATGGCAATGTCAGAGGAAAGAAGAGGGCATATTCAAGATATGTTGCAAAGGTTGATAGGCATTGGCAACAAATGGAACATAGGGGCAGTGAGAAATAATGAGGAGTGGAAGATGACATGTAGTTTGTGAGCCTGAGCAACTAAGAAGATGGTGGTGCCCTTGACATTAATAAGCAAGACCAGTTAGGGGAAGGACTTAGGGGAAAAGATAATGAGTTTGGTTTTGAACACGTTGAGTTTAAGATGTCTACTAGATATCCAGTTCAAGATGTCTGAAAGGCAGTTGAGAATGTGAGAGTGGAGGTCAGCAGAGAGATAGCAGGATACCTGAGCAAGATAGGTAGATTTGAGAATCATTAGCACAGAGATGGTAATTATGTCCATGGGAGCTGATGATATCACCAAGTGAAGTAGCAAAGAGGAAAGAAGGGAAGAAAGAACAGGACAGAACCATGTGAGGCACCAATTATTAGGGGGCATGATCTAGGTGAAGATCCAGCAAAGGACACTGAAAAGGAGTAGTCAGATAGATGGGAAGAGAACCAAGAGTGCATGATGGCTTAAAAACCTAGAGAGAAAAGAATATCAAGGAAGAAAGGGTGATCAACAGTGTCAAAGGCTGCAGAAAGGTTACAGAGAATGAGCATTGAGAAAAGGTAATTGTTGATTAAGAGATCATTGGTAACTTTGAAAAGAGCAGTTTCAATGGTATGATGAGGTTAGAAGCCAGATTGTAAAGGGTTAAGAAGAGAGTGAGAGTAGAGAAAGTAGAGGCATCTATTGTAGAAGTGCTTTTCAGGGAGTTTAGTCACAAAGGCAGAAGAGATATAGGATGATGGTTAGTGAAGATGAAAGGATCAAGTGAGAATTTTTTCAGAATGGTGGAGACATGGGCATGTTTGTAGACAGTAGAGAAGCAACACGTAGACAGGGAGAGAGAAAATAAGTGATAGAATGGGGATTACAGAGAAAGCAATCTGTTAGAAGAGACAGGATAGAATGAGATTGCTTGAGCAGGTAGAGAGGTTAGCCTTGGTAAAAAGTAAGTCCTTTTCATCATGTGAAATAGGTAAAGAAGGAGATAGTGGCAGAAGGCATATTCATGAAGACATATAAATGGATGATTAATTGCATAAGGTTTTAGATAACAGTCACATCTGAACAGCTTTCAACTTGTCCTAGCCAAAGGACATTGTGGCAGGTAGGGGGTTGGGATTTTAAGACCTAGGTTTGATTTCTGTCTTGTCAGTTATTAGAAACTTATTAGTTCTGTGACCCTGAGCAAACCATGTGTTGTAATTATAGGAAATTTTAACAATCTGGGCATATTTGGAGCTCTTTCTAGGTCAAAATAGAGCAACTGATAAATTTGTGATTGTCTTTGATGATAACTGCATACTTTAAAAGATGAATAAAGTAAAGATGAGAACTACTTTTCTCACCTTGTTTCTGACTGACAAGGAAGAATTGTTTACTGAAAGAAAAACAAGAGGAATCTTAAGATCAAATGACAATTCTATCTTAGAGTTCATGATAGAGGAAAGGAAAGCCAGGCATATGCTAAGATTATTGTTGTTTAATCATTTCTCAGTTGTGTCTGACTCTTTGTGACCCCATTTGGGGTTTTCTTGAAACTGAAGTGGTTTGTCATTTCCTTCTCCAGTTCATTTTACAGATGGGGAAACTGAGGCAAGCATAGTTAAGCGACTTGCCCAGGATCATACAGCTAGTAAGTGTCTGAGGCCAGATTTCAACTCGGGAAGATGTCTTCCTGGCTCCAGGCCTGGCACTCAGTCCACTGGACCACCTAACTGTTCACCTTCCATCAACATCGTATCTCGTTGCTTCTGATTTATATATGTTGTCTCCCTCATTAGAATGTAAATTTCTTATAGTCAGGGACTGTTTTCCCTTTTTATTTGTATTCCCAATTCTTAGCAAAGTACTTGACTGATAGTAAATACTTAATATATACTTCTTGAACGATTGACATGTACCTTAGATTTCAAGGAAGCAAATTTCAAAGGGGTTAGAAAAATGAGAGGTAGGATCCAATACTCTAAAATTCTTCCTATCTTTATTTCCCATGGAAAATGTGAGAGCTTTGCTTAAGGATGAAGTTCCCAAGAATAAAGCCCTAAAGATCCATGCAGAATGTCTCCTAATAAAGAGGGGAAAAGGCCCACCTGAAGAGTCTGATGTGGATACACGGGAAAATCATCATCCAACTCAGATTTTTTTAGACATGTATAGAAGATAGTAGCTTTGGCCAACACAAAGACATTAGCAGCATTGTTACTCTCTGTAAGGAGTGCTTCAGTTCAGAGTAAGCTGAGGTTGACAATGAATAAGGACAATGACAATGGAAAGGGTTTTGTTTTCTTTTCTCATTTTGCTGTTGTTAATGTTGTTCATCATTTCACCTATTTGGGGGACAAAAGGAGGATCAAAGAATGGATAGAACTGCTACATGGGTCAAAACAATACAATTTGATAAAAAAAAATATCTAAACTACTCAATTTTTAGCTTGCTTCTGTTTTCCCTTCCAAAGAGGATGGTGTCTGGACTGGGAAGGATAGAACACAAGTATTAGCAGGGAAAGACCTCATGAGATAAGTGAGGTCAAACGGTAAAATGGCATCTAGCCTCCATTAGTGAGTTCAAGTGAGCAGACCCAGGTGAACCGTAAATAATTTCTGAAATATGTTAGTGGATGAGATTTCAATCATAGGATTGAAATAGGGCAAATGTCTCAAATTGTTTTTGTTTTTCTGTTTTTGTTTTTGTTTTTTTTTTTAGGCAGTTGGGGTTAGGTGACTTGCCCAGGGTCACACAACTAGTAAGCGTCAAGTGTTTGGTCTGAGGCCGGATTTGAACTCAGGTCCTCCTGACTTCAGGGCTGGTGCTCTATCCACTGTGCCACCTGGCTGCCTCCAAATGTCTCAATTTTTAAAAGGAAGGAATGAGAAATGCATTTTTGGACATGGCCAATGTAGAAATTTGATTTGCTTGACATATATACATTCTCTCTCTCTCTCTCTCTCTCTCTCTCTCTCTCTCTCTCTCGCACACACACACACACACACACACTCTTTCTGTGTGTGTGTCTTTCTCTCGCTTGAACTAGGTGTTTTTTTAAGTGGATTAGCTTGTTATTCATGTGGCCTTTTTCAAGATCAAATATGAAGGTCACAAGCCATTGTTATGCTTTTGTCTTCAATCAGCTGCAGTCTTCTGGCCGAATTCTGCAAATTGCCAAAGCCCTGCTGGAAGACACTGCCAGATACACCTGTGTGGCTACCAATGCAGCTGGAGAAGCCCAACAGCATATTTGCCTACATGTGCATGGTAATTTCCATTTCTTGTTACAAAGAATTTATCTGTGACTTTTCTGATGCCATCATTTCTATTTTATAGAATCATGGGTTAATAGAAGTGCTTGTTCTTGAAACTTACATGAGAAAATCCACACCATTTTACCTTGTATGCAAAAGAATTGCACACATCAGAATCATGATTGTCAATCTAGATAGTAAGATATGTTGTTTCGATAAATGCATAAAGAATCCTCCACAGTCCTTGGAGTTGAAATATTGCCAGGGCTTGTCATTTGATGAAACTTTAGTTTAGTGGTTGTTTACTAGCATTCCATAGTTCTTTATTGTTCTTTCAACAGAGCCAGTGATGATTGTCCCTTAGCTGCACCTGTGATTTTTTTTTTTTTTTGCAGCCTGTGAGCTCCTTCAGAGAAGGGAGTACCTCACTTAGGAATTTACAAGCACATATACTATGTGCTTGATGTTTGTTGACTAATCCATGATCTGCCTTGGAAGAGTTATTTGAGGTATTAGCAAGAACCGCATTTACTAAGCTACTTTGCACAGTACATTGTATTTCATGCTTAGGAAGATACAGAATTTTGTTAAGACATGATCCTTATAAAATTTGTGGTCTGTCAGGAAGATAAAACACAAGCACAGGTCCCTGATAATACCGATTACTAGATGATAATGCATTAGAAAGATTAAAAAAAAAAGTACAATGTGAGGGCCATGTAAAATTGTCCAGGAAGGATCAGGGATACAAGGATTTGAGTTGGTTTTTAAAAAATGGGTAGGAATCTAACCCACTAGGGCACTACCTGTGAAGATTTTCAAGACTTCTGTGCTCCCACTGAATGTTGTATTTGCATGCATGTATCATGCACTGCATGTATTATGCATTTCATGCATAAAATACTCACTTCAACAAGAAGTTCAAACAGAAGGTAGACAACGCCCTTTTTGGTTATGGACTAGATGATCACTGAGGGCCTTACAATTCCCAAAGACTGACTCTATGCTTCAAAGCCTAGCAAGTCCTTGCAACTCCAAGACTTATATTCTCTTTCCCTCTTTTTTCTCCCTTCTCCCAATTTCATGACATAAGATTTTCCCAAACTGCTTTTTTTAGTTGGAAATTCATTTTCCATTTTGAAATCTTACATCAGTTCAAATTAGATTTCATATAAGGAAAACCTCTAAGTTAAAATCATGTCTTCCTTTCTTCCTAATGGATGTACTCCCACCTAAGTAGCTCCAATAATTCAGACAGTCCTGAATTGGTACAGCACTTTTCTTTCAATATACTTCCTGAAATAGAACCTCATGATCTAATCACAGATCCTAACTAGGATCATTAGCTATTTTCACTTTTAGAAATAAAACATTTAACTTAATTTCCCCCTTAATATTTTCCATCTCAGATATTCATACATTATTTAAGTAATGTTTAATTATTTGTTCATTTCATTTTGCTTTATCATCGAATTGATTTTGCATCAAAGACCAGTTTACCTTTAATTAAAAGCAACAGCTATTTTTGGACAGACTGCCTTTCTTACTTACCCTTGTTTCTTCAACATTGACATGGCATGTATAAGATGGAAAACATTTCACAAAAATATCAAATTTTCCCAAGATTCTCAGTAAAATCTGAATCACAAGCAGTGTTTTACAGACTGAGAAATGGAAATCAAAGATGAATGAATTACCCAGAATCATGGAGTAGTAAGGAGAGCAAATATGTAACCTTTGCTTTATTCAGTTGTGGGTCCCCAGAAAGCTACCCTAGGTTCAAATCATCCTTTGCATTTACATCCACTCAACATAACAATTCATGAGTCCTCACCAGTGTTCCTTTTACCAGACCAAGCAGAAGATGTTCAATGAGAAAGATACTCAAATAGCATAGCAAAAAAATAAGGAAACTCAACCCCATCTCTGCCTCGCTCTGGAGGGACTTACTCTCCTATAGATACTTCACCATGGGAGAAGAGGGAACATGTACACACAAACCAACAAAGCAACAATTTATGTTTTAGAATGCAGTGACATTCTTAGGGAGCATGCTTTATCAGAGCAAAATATTTTTCTACAGCAACATCCTTGCTAGAACCCTTCTCTGTCTCCAGCGTTGTTATTGCTTGTTTTCTCCCAGCTCCTTCAGATTTCCTTGTACCATTCATTTTTTCCTCATGATTTCATTGCAGTTACAGGGCTGTGCTGCACTGTACGGCCTATTCTTCCTGTTGCTCAACCATTGGCTGCTGGTTCTCTGAGTCTAGCTTGCTCTCTATCAGTTATGCTGTTGAATTAAATGTCTTTTGGTTTGAAATAATATGGCCTCTGGTTGGCCTGGGAATAGGGACTAAGAAGCACTACCTTCTACATCAAATCTTTCCTTATCTCCCCCTCCCCTGCACCCCATCAAGCAGCAGCTGGTACCTTCTCCCCCAAATAATCTTGTAGGTATTTTGTATATACCTATATTTGTAGTTTGTGTTGTTTCCTTCAACCAGATTGGATGTTTCTCGATGGTGGGACTGTTTTATTTTTGTCTTTATATCCCTGGCAAAGTGCCTTGCTAATTAAATGCTTATTATGGATTGACCGATTGATTGCTCTCTGTCAGTCTGCTGAATTGCTGCCAATGAATATTTTCCCCTCTATTCCTGTGCAGTTTTTTAGCTTTTAGCCCAGTTTTGGGGCTATCTCCCTCTTTTGTCTTTTAAACCCTTAAAGGCAGAGGCAACTGGCCAGCCAGTAGATATCTTTACTTAAGTATGCCTTTTGAATTCCTTTGGTTTTATGAAACTTGACACTCTTGAGTTCTCCCCCCCCACTCCCCTTTTGATTTTAGATTGAGAAAATTTCTTTCAAGTCCTTTCTACTTCCATGGTACCAATGCTAATTACCACCCTAGGAATTCCAGTGATCAAAAATGGAGGGGCAGGATGGAGTTAGTAACTTTTTATCTTTCATTTCTTTTTGTTGTTTAGTCCTCTCCAACTCTCAGTGAACCCATTTGGGGTTTTCTTAGCAAAGATAACTGGAGTGGTTTGCCAATTCCTTCTCCGGCTCATTTTGCAGATGAGAAAACTGAGACAAACAGAGTCAGTGACTTGCCTGGGCTCACACAATTAGTTGGTGTTTGAGACTGAATTTGAACTCAAGAAGTTGAGTTTTCCTGCTTCCACACCCAGTGCTGTAGCCACTGTGCCACCTAGCTGCCTGCAGTCTTTAATTTCTTTCAGGCATAAAATCATTATTGTTGTTCCTACACATAAAAAGGAACTGAAAAATATAACTGATTCTTGGTCATGATTAATCTCCTTTGACTCTTGTTCAAGGGGCTCACAATAAAGTGTGGTGTGGTAAAGAAGACCTGCCACATAGATTTTTAAAGGTACCCAAAGATTTAAGAATATGAAGGGGGAATTTAGCACTTTTTCCCCTGATGGGGCAATTTCCGAAAATTATTGGTAAGTTTTCCAAAAGCACAAAACTCCAGTAACCTAATTATGTGTAATAGCAAGGTATGTTTTCTCTGATAATCATTTTTGATGTAAAGAATCCTTTTTCTCAACCCAATACCAGGGAGAAACAGTTTTCTCATTTTATTCTCCGTCCCTTAACTGTTGCAAAAATATTGTTTTGTGCTGGATTTTTTTTTAAATTATAGCAAGTATAGTCACTGAGTTACATGATGGGGTTAAATTGACTTTTATGAGCTAACCCGGGAATATATCCAACATTGTTTCTATAGGAAAATCTGTTCCCAGTTCCAAAAACCTGATTTAAAAATGTTTGGACAAGGGGCAGCTAGGTGGTGCAGTGGATAGAGCACCAGCCCTGGATTCAGGAGGAACTGAGTTCAAATCCAGCCTCAGACACGTAACACTTACTAGCTGTGTGACCCTGGGCAAGTCACTTAACCCCATTGCCTAGCCCCCAAAAAAAAATTGTTTGGACACAAGTCCATTTGCATGTTGAAGACTTCATGTATTTCCATTCATTCATTACCTTCACCATTTTCAGACCAGTACTGATTGAACTGGGGAATACGCACCCCGACCACTGCTTCTCTTTTGCCACAGGACACAAAAGTAGCCAGGAAAAAAGGGTTTGTGGATACCACCTTTATTTCCTGCATGATACACATACCAGATGCAGAAGCAATGTCTGCCATTCTGATGTTTTTCCTCATTCTAAAAAGAGACAGCTATCAGAAAAAAATTAAATGAAGGTCTGCACTAATGCTCCTTTTACCAGCAAAGGGTGGGGAACCTGCAGCCTGGAGGCCACATGTGGCCCTCTAGGTCCTCAAG
>NW_020954567.1:26198760-26288369 GCF_900497805.2 Vombatus ursinus
AAGTGGGCCCTTTGATTGAATCCAATTCACAGAACAAAGTTTGGATTCAGTCAAAGGGCCACCCTTGAGGACCTAGAGGGCCACATGTGGCCTCCAGGCTGCAGGTTCCCCACCCCTGCCAGACCAACAAAAGATCATATTATTTTCAAAGTAAAACCTATTTAATTAAAAAGAATAGCAAAATAAATGACAAATAAAATCCTCATACATACATGAGTATATTTTCCTACAGTAGAAGAGGGAGTAAGAAAATATACATGAAAAATTTATTGAAGGAAAGAACACAAATGGGAATCATGCTTAGTCAGGGCAGCTCACTCTCTAAGCCTTTCTGTGTTTGGTGCTGCTGCTGGCTATTTTCCCTTGCAAAACTACAGGTATCATCCTGCTTGTTCAGTTATGTCTCTGAGCTGTGAGGGCTCTTGTATATCTACTGGTCCTCTGAGTCTGGCTGCTCTCTGCCCATCTTGGCCAAGCTAGAGGGCTGCCTCTAACCTCTAGGCAATATGGATAAATTTTCACTTTGGGCTGATGGAGAGAAGGGAACCTTAGAATGTCAAGAAATTCACATTCACAAGCATCAGCTTCAGTATTTTTAAAAAATGATTTTATTGGTGTAGGTAGAAAATGGGTTGAAGCACTATGCAACTTAGTAGGCAATCCTCATGAGCTGTTATAACCAAAATAATTCATCACCTGGAAGCTAGTCTTCTGATGAGAGCTCCCTGAATTGAACTAGACTGATCTTCAGGTGACAGTCTGTGGTTGGACACACCATGGTTCCCAGCCTGGCAAAATCTGCCATCTTCAAGAGCTTGTAAGTGAAAGCATCAATATTCAAAATAAATTGAATATAAATTTCAACTCAATTTCATTCATTTCTTTTAAATTGTTAGCTCTATAATAATATTTTCTATTCTTTTTCAAAGAAAATTTAAAGTATTTCACTGCTATAAAACATTACATGGGCTTTTGGAATCAAACCAACATTTAAAACATTGTTTCTAGAAGACAATGTATTTCCAGTTCCAAACAACTGATTTACAGATACACTTTTGGACACAACCCATTCATAAGTTAGGGAATTTTTATATTTCCATTCATTCTAATAGGACTAACCTTTCACTGTTTTTAGACACTGCTTTTTAAGTGTCTTGGCTTCTAATCTTTACTCAGAAGACTGTGTACCTGATTCTTTCAACAGAAAATATATCTGCTGTATTTAGGATCATTGGCTGTCTTAGGGGTAAAGTATCTATTCCTAGAAAATTCACTAGGACAGTTCCTTACTGTCTTTCTTATTAAGTACTCTTAGATGCTTCTATTACTCATAAGGAAATGAGAAGGAGTTTCTAAGACGCTGACAATGAACTGTTTAGGTTTTGAGTCAGAAAAAAAACAACACATCGATCCTATTCTTTCAATAGAGAAACATCCTTGTGAGGCTTTCTGGGAAAATTCCTCTTCTTACAAAATGTATGAGCCCCTATCAGCCCCTTTTCCCCTCTAAAACTTTAAAAATGCTGGATGTTATTATTCTTTAGACCAAAATATGAGGCTGAGTTTTATATTGCAAATGTTAGCCAACTGAGACGCAAACATTTTTTTTAGTTGCATGTATTTATTTCTCCATAAAACGTGAGTGAAAGTAAAATCCCTGCTTTCAACAGCTTTGGCAAAACAAACATTTGTAAAGTTCTACTGCCTCTATTGTTCACCAGGGCCCTCTGGGGACTTTAATAGTCTAGTGGGAAAATCTGCAGATATTTGTCATTATTATAACCCCCTAATTTCATATACATCCATATGTGTATGTGATATTGAATTACCCAAGTCATGCACACATATGTATGTGTGTGTATATATTTACATACACAATGTGTATGTATATATGTGCGTATGCGTGTGTGTTTATTTATTACCAAATACTTGCTAGCACCAAGTGTTGTCGAAAACTTTTCTTTATCCTTCCCCTGATATTTTTGGCTTGACACATGTAGATGAAAAGATTAGGGAACCAACTTTCCATTTATTTGTGAATAACTTGAATTTGTGACACTATTACTGCAATTTCTTGATGGCAAATTAGATAATTAAGTGGCATTAACTCTTTCATGTCCCTATTATTACCACATGCTCCAATTACTATCCACTTTAGTTACTACATATCTTAACTCTTCTAGGCCAGTAGGATATTATTATAGCATTAACTATACTTATAATAAAATAACCAGGAAGTATTAAAAAAATTTTCCAAAAACTCAACTTATTCTTCCAGACTGATTTAAATGCTAAGGCTGATTCTGCCTCATCACTTACTAAAAAGTGGGTGTGGTAACTTTGGTGTCATCCTTTGTGTATCAGTTGTGATTGTCTTCCCCATTGTGAATAGAGAAATTCAGCAAGAATATGTAAAATCCATGCCTTGCTTGAAGACCAGATATGTGATGTTTTGTTTTAGTCATTTTACTGTTGTTGGCACCATTTTCTCTTGTATGTGTACACTAATATCTACAAACATATACCTATATGTATATATGTATACATGTGAATATTTCTTTTTTTTTAATTTTTTTTTATTTTTAACAAGTGTTTTTAAAACTTTGGATTACAGATTTTCTCCCTCACTCCCTCCCCACCCTCACTGAAAAGGCAAGCATCTTGATACAGGTTATAGATGTGTAGTCATGCAAAACACTTCCATAGCAGTCCTGTTGTGAAAAACTAAGTATATTTCCCTTCATCCCATCCTATCCCCCATTTATTCTATTCTCTGTTTTGACCCTGTGCTTCCTCAGAAGTGTTTGCTTCTGATTATCCCCTCCCTCAATCTGCCTTCCCCTCTATCAACCCCCTGGTCTCTTGTCCCCTTCCCCCCCCACCTTCCTGCAGAGTAAGATAGATTTCCATACCCCATTGTGTATGTTATTCCCTCCTTAAGCCAAATCCCATGAGAATAAGATTCACTCATTCCCTCTCACCTTCCCCCATTTCCCCTCCAATGTAAAAGTCCCTTCTCGTCTGTTTCATGTGAGATATTTTACCTCATTCCACTTCTCCCTTTCTCCTTCTCCCAGTATAATCCTCTCCCACTCCTTAACCCTATTTTCCAGATATCCCTTCATCCTCAACTCACCCTGTGTCCTCTATCTATACAAACATATAATTTTTTCCCTCACACTACCCCAATACTGACAAAGGACTCATGAGTTACAAATATCATCCTTCCCTGCAGGAATGTAAACAGCTCAACTCCGATAAGTCTCCTGTAATTTCTCTTTCCTGTTTACCTCTTCCATGTTTCACTTGAGTCTTGTATTTGAAGGTCAAATTTTCTATTCAGCTCTGGTCTTTTCCACAGGAATGCATGAAAGTCCTCTATTTCATTGAATGGCCATTTTTTACCCTGAAGGATTATACTCAGTATTGCTGGGTAGGTGATTCTAGGTTGTAGTCCTAATTCCTTTGCCCTCTGGAATATCATACTCCATGCCCTCTGGACCATTAATGTAGAAGCTGCTAAATCTTGTGTTATCCTGATTGTGTTTCCACAATACTTGAATTGTTTCCTTGTGGCTGCTTGCAATATCTTCTCCTTGACCTGGGAATTCTGGAATTTGGCTACAACATTCCTAGGAGTTTTCCTTTGGGGATCTCTTTCAGGAGGAGATCAGTGGATTCTTTCAATTTCTATTTTGCCCTCTGGCTCTAAAATATCAGGGCAGTTTTCCTTGATAATTTCTTGAAAGATGATGTTTAGGCTCTTTTTTTTGATCATGGCTTTCAGATAGTCCAGTAATTTTCAAGTTCTCTCTCCTGGATCTATTTTCCAGGTCAGTTGTTTTTCCAATGAGATATTTCATATTCTCTTCTATTTTTTCATTCCTTTTGATTAGTGTTACAGTGACTTGATTTCTTGAATTGTCCCTGTCTTCCAATTTCTCCATTCTAATTTTTAAGGAAGTATTTTCTTCAGTAAGCTTTTGGACTTCCTTTTCCATCTGGCTAAGTTTGCTTCAAAGGGCATTCTTCTCCTCATTGGCTTTTTTTAAGGTATTATTTTCTTCAGTATTTTTTTGGGCCTCCTTTATCATCACTCTCAGTTTTTCCTCTACTTCTCTTCCTTGCTTATCAAAATCCTTTTTGAGCTCTTCTATGGCCTGGGACCAATTCATATTTTTCTTGGAGGCTTTGGATGTAGAAGCTTTGGCTTCATTGTCTTCTTCTGGTTGTATGTTTTGATCTTCTTTGTCATCAAAGTAAGATAATATAGTCTGATTCTTTTTGCGCTGCTTGCTCATGATCCTGGCCAATTACTTGAGTTATAAACTCTTTGTTAAGGTAGGAATCTGTTTCCAATGTGGAGAACGTACTGTCCCAAGCTTCAGGGGTTTTGTGCAGCTGTGTCCAGAAATACTTCTAGGGACCTGTAAATTTTGAGTTCTTCTAAGGTGGTATGATCAAGGGCAAGGTGTTTACTCCTTTCCTGGTCTGTGCTCTGGTGTATGAGCATTCTTTTCTGTCTTGGAACTGTGAGGAGGGTTTCCTCTCCACAGCCACTACAAGTTCCACCAGACCAGTGCATCTCCTCACCCTAGGTCCACCACACAGAATTGTGACCGAGATCCAAGCACCAGCAAAGCAAGAGTTTCCTGCAATCCCCTTCTGATCAGCAACTCGATTCCCCCTCTGTCTGTGGGCCGGGAGCTCAGGAGGGCTGCTGCCCTGAGGGCACGCTCAGGACTTGCAGCTGAGACCTAGCTCCTCTCACTGCAGTCACAGACTTTTCCCACTGACCTTCTAAGTTGTCTTTGGTGTTCCTGGGTTGAGAAGTCTGGAAACCGCCACAGCTCCCCGTGATTCAGTCCTCTGAGGTCTGCTCCAGGGTCGCTGTGGCCTGCGCGCCCAGGCCAAACTGCACTCCTCTCCCAGTCTGGCGCGATATACCTTTCTGATCAACCATTCAGGCTCTCTTGGATTGGAAATTTGTTTCACTCCGTCTTTTTGTGGGTTCTGCTGCTTTAGAATTTGTTCAGAGCCATTTTTTATAGGTATTTGGAGGGGTTTGGGGGAGAGCTTAAGCAAGTCACTGCTTTTACTCCACCATCTTGGCTCCGCCCCTACATGTGTATATTTCAAAAAATGTTGCAGATTGTAACCTGTTTATACCTTAGTATATAATCTTGGTGCATTGTTTTTTCAGAGAGAGAGAGAGAGAAAGAGAGAGAGAGAAAGAGAAAGTGAGAGATCATTTGGTGGTTAATATTGATGTTGATAAGTTCATTAATATTTAATGAACTTTAATTTTTAATAGATAGGTAGGCAGATAGGTAGACTATCCCCTGTGCTAGAAGTTTCTGACTCAGAGAAGGAGCAAATAGAGGGAGGACAAGGAAGTTCTGCACATATGCCTAGATGCATAAGCTAAGAGCCATTAAGTCCTACCCTCTGACTCAACTCATTACTAAGAGAAAGAGGGAAGAATGGCTTCATTTCCTTTTCACAGAATTCTTTGTCTATATATCTCACTTTTGTGACGTCTTTGCATATCTGCCCATGATATACATTTTAACTGGATTTCACATGAAAATATTGGGAAATGGCAGAAACATAATGTGAGATTTGCCTCAGATCCTACCTCCTCTAGGGATTGTAGGATCACAAATTTTCATAGTTGTAAGGGAACCGAATGACCATCTAATCCCACGAATAGCTAAAAGAAATATCCTTCTACATTATTCCTGATGGATGGTCACCCAACTGTGTTTGGAAGATTTCAAATGAAGGCATATCTATCACCTATTGAGGCAGCCCACTTTACTTTCAGACTCCTAATTCTTGGGAGGTTTTTCCTTATATTAATCTTAAATTTATATCTTTGCAACTTAAAGCCATTGCTTTTAGTCTTGCCGTCTAGGGCCAAACAAGTTAATTCTTCTTGTTGACAACCTTTCAGATACTTGAAGACATCTGTGGTATTTCTCTTAAGTCCTATCTTCCCCAGACTATACATTTCCAGTTCCTTCAATTCATCTTTGTTGCTTGATTTTGAGGCCTGTCAACATTCTGGTTTCCTGTCCTTCCTAAACTGTGATGTCCAGAATTGAAAGAGATTCTCCACATTGTTTTCAGACCAGCTCAGAATATAGTTAAGCCTAGCCTTTTCTTACTCCTTCTTTTCACATATTCTAAGACCACATCAGCTATCTTAGTTGCCCTATGAACACTATTGACTCAATATTATCATTTTGGTTCACTAATTAAAACCACTATTTGTTTGTCTGTTTGTTGGGTTGGGTTTTTTTTTGTTTTGTTTTTCTTTTTTTTACAAACTGCTGTCTAACCAGGAGTTTGCTGGTAAATGCGTACCAACCAGCTCTTATTATTTTCTCCATCACTTTCTTAAGCCTAGTCAACCAACAAAACAATACATCAAACCCTGATTTGTAATGCCTGTCTATTCCCAATAAGTGCTCATATTAAAAATATTTACAGTCAGCCCTCACTAGCTAGTTCAGGCTGTCTCCAGCATTCCCTTGTGTCTTACCGTGCTTCTTCTGCCTCATACTAGAGTCGTGAAGCTTATTGTTGGAATCTGTTTAATTTTTTACATTCCTCTCTATCACATTTTATCTTAGTAGTCTTAGCCCAGGGTCCCAACCTGTCAGGTATTTTTTTTGAATCCCAGCTCAGTCATCCACTGTGTTAAATATCCTTCTGATCTTTGTGCTCTTTGCAATCCTGAATATACTATATTCCAAGCAGACTGTGGACAGACATCTACAAGGTGTGATGCTCTACCTAAGAAACCAGTCTGATTGGTCCATAATCCTCTCTTGTATTTAGCTAGTAAGATTCTTAGCTACTTAAGGGTAATTTCAGAATATAAACTGAGGAGTATAAGCAAACTACTAACTGATTACAGTTTGAAAAATCTCTTTTCCTAAAGTGAATTCTCTATGTGTGTTGTGTCTCTCCCAATGACAACCTTTTAAACTACCGCGTGAAAGATTTAAAATAATTAAGTACTTACCATGGGCCAGGAACTTTGCTAAGTGCTGGAAACACACATACAAGCTAAAAGAAAGATATTCTTTGGGATAATATTTGTAAAGTATATATGGCACATAGTATGTGGGCACTTAATAAATGCTTTTCTCCACCACTAGCAAAGAGCTTACAATCTTAGGGGGAAAACAACACATAAAAAGAAGCTTAAGGGGCAAGGATGGGGAAGGTACCTGATGCAGGGGCATAATGGATAAATCTGGAAGATTACAGCCTGGTGGGAATGAAGAGATGACTGGCATGGACACCCTTCTTAAATAGAGATTCTGGGAGGAGCCATCCAGTCAGTGGGAGTAGATCCCAGGAGTGGAGGGTACTCCAGAAGTATAAATTCTAGGCTAAAGGGATCAGCTAGGATGAAGACATTTATAGGGCATGATAGAGAAGTCCAGAGGAGCAAAGCCTGGGGAGAAATGAAGATTAGCAGGGGAAAATCCCCAATATGAAAATTGTTCAATTTTGGACTAGGTTACCCAAAATATTCAGAAATATCAATTCAACCAGTATTTATTTAAAAACCTATCCTGTGCATTTTCTATAATATCTACATGTCTGAAATCATAAGTCACACACAGTGTTTTGTGTTATTTCCTAGAGGAAGATTTTTAGATCATAGAAATTTTTGAAGATTTATCTATAGTGCTTTGCACATTGAGATGCTTAATAATTCTTCATGTAAAATGTCTTAGTAACTATAGGGATAGGGAAGGGGACTTGGATCTTTTCAGTTTCATTGATATAGAAAAGTACTATTTCAAGCCAACATATACTCTGCCTCTCTATACTTTTTTTTTTCAATTACTCAGTATCTATCAACAAACAAACAAACAAAAAAAAAGCCTTCCAAATTTTACTGATCAAACTGCCTCCAAATATGCATTTCTATCTGACTCATTCAGAATGTTTGTCCTTCTAGAACCTCCTCACCTTGAGAATGCTGGGAAGATGTTGAATGAGACAGTTGTGGTTAACAGTCCAATTCAGCTTGAGTGTGAAGCATCTGGAAATCCTTTGCCTGGTATGTTTGTTTGCTTTGGTATGTTGTATCTTACAATATTTTGAGCAATTCTAGGGATTATAAAACTGTGTGTGAAAAATAATTTCTTCCTGAGCACTGACAACAAAATTACTAAGATTATTAGGGAGTAAAGAAAGCCTAGGTATGAATAGTTTTAAAAAGTGAAATGTTGGCATTCACAGTGCTGCTGTTAATTACTTATGATTCTATAATTTCTTTTAATTAAAAGACATCAGTATGAATCACTCAATTGTTATACATCTGTTTATTGCATATAAGCTACATGATAATTAATAATAATAATAAAAATGCAAGACACATAGTGCTTTAAACTTTGCGAAACCCTTTACATCTCATTTGATCCAGGATGATATTATTATTTCCATTTTACAGATACAGAAACAGGCTGAGAAAGGCTTATGGTTATACAGCTAATACATATGGGGGGGCAGTATTTTAAACAACATTCTTTTTGACCCAAAGTCTCATAGTTTTCCCCACTGTATCACACTGCCCCTCCAAGTCATTTGACATTTATTCCTGTTATAAAGAATACACAACTGAGGCAGCTGGTTGTATGGTGGAAAGAGCTGGGTCTGGAGTCAGGAAGACCTGACTTAAAATCTAGCCTCAGACAGTAACAGAGTGATCCTAGACAAATCATTTAACCTCTGTTTACCTCAGTTACCTCAACTGTAAAATGTGGATAATAATAGCATCTACCTCATAGTGTTGTTGTGAGGATCAGGTAAAATAACATTTGTGCTTAGCACTGCATCTGGCACTTAATAAGCACAATATAAATGCTTATTCCTTTCCCTGTCCCTACAAAGTAGCATCACACAAATGCTATACAAATCATCACACAAAACTGCTATTACTGATGAAAGTTTTGATTTTCAGCATTTGCTTTGTCCCATAGATTGATAATCTGTATCAGTCATCTATGACAGTAAGCAGTTAATGAGTTTTGATAAAATGCAAGATGGGATCCAGGCCAGTCTTTTTAGATGGGAAGGACAATGGAAAAAAATAGCATAAAGTAACTGTGTTTGCTATGATGACACTTATCTTTAGGTTCAGAGAATAACAGATACTTTTTTTAGATGTCTCCCCATAAGAAATAAACAGTCATAGTGCTCCCTTCATATATTTGTGATATTGGGAGAAAGAAAAGCCTCTCACATTCTGGGTGAACCTACTGTGGTGAACTTTTGTGAGAACATGAGCAATAGTCACACAGTATGGGGAGGGTTACAATCTGCATGGCTGGAGGGACCTCCCACATTGTTGAGGTCATAGATCCAACTGAGCATTTAACTGTAAAAATCACCACCAAAGAGGCTTTCGAGACTGGAGCAAGTTGGGGAATCAGCATAAGCGTGGCACCCGGTGACTTCTGGGTGATAGCTTCCCGTGAGGCAGCTCAGTGAATGAAGCTGTTCCAAAGGAATTTTTTTCACACTCACTTTTCTTCTCTCATATTCCTCTTTCAGCTATTACATGGTATAAAGATAATCATCTACTTTCAAGCTCTGCTGGGATCACTTTCTTGAAAAGAGGACAGATCATTGAGATTGATAGTGCTCAGATAGCTGATACTGGCATTTACAAATGTGTAGCCATCAATACGGCAGGAACTGCTGAATTATTTTACAGTCTACAGGTTCATGGTAAGTATCACCTATCCTAAATTAATTTGGGCAGGGGGCAAGGAAGAGCTTATTAAAAACTAGATTCATGGACAGTAAGTCTCTTGAACTTTCAATATAAACATTTATTATGTTATCTTGGTTTAGGGACCAAAGCATTTAAAATAACATATTGTTATTCTTTAGGACATGTTAATATCTGCTTGACTTTTGCACGTATTTAAATGGTTTTTCTAACAGGCCATAGAAATCTTATTGACCAGTTACAATAATTATATTTATTAATAAATACTTTTTGTGATCACAAGTGTTTTGGCCAAAAACAATTTTCCCTGCCTAAATAGAGAGTCAGCATGGTACAGCAGAGGACAGACACTTTTCTGGGAGTAAAGAGATCTGAATTCTAGACCCAGTGCTGTCAGTGTCTAGCTTCATGGCCTTAGGAAAATCAGCACATTTCTCTTTGTCTCCGTTTCATCAACTTTAAAATTTGGGTAATAATGGTTTCCTTGCATATCTCACAGAGTAACTGTGAGGATAAAACGAAAAATATAGATAACATCTTCGAAAAAGTTTAAAAAAACTTTTGTAGAAATATATGACACTATTTCTATTATTATACCTTCTTTGTCTTTATCTTTGAATTAAATAATTCTTAACATTAAGTTGCCTTATCATAATTCATCTCTCTTTTAGTCCCCCCATCAATTTCTGGGAGCAATGACATGATGTCAGTGGTTGTTAATAACCTGGTAAGGTTAGAGTGTGAAGCCAGAGGCATTCCTGCACCAAGTTTGACCTGGCTAAAAGATGGTAGCCCTGTCTCCAGCTTCTCTGATGGAATTCAGGTACTTTCTGCCATTATTCTAAAGAAATCAACTACTGCTAAGAGACAAGAAATAAAATTAGGAAAAGAATATGTCACTAGAAAAATCTATGAAAAGTATGATAGTTGCATAGAGTTCTGCCCCTGATCTGTTTTTAGCTATGTAACTATTAGCTGGGGGCAACTAGGTGGCACAGTGGATGGAGCGTCAGACCTGGAGTCAGGAAGACAACATCTTCCTGAGTTCAAGTACGGCTTCAGACACTTACTACCTATGTGACTCTGGGCAAATCACTTGACCCTATTTGCCTCAATTTCCTCATCTGTAAAATGAGCTGGAGAAGGAAGTGGCAAATCTCTTCAGTATCTCTGTTGAAAAAACCCAAATGGGGTCACAAAGAGTCAGATATAACTGAAAATGTCTGAACAACAACAACGACAAAGAGTACATATATAAAAATAAATATAAGTTGATTCTGAGGAGATGGTGTCTTCTGCTCTGGTCAGATTATATCTGAAGTATTGCTTGTGGTTCTGGCTGGTTGCCACATTTTAAAGGAAAGCTGTTGATAAGCTGAATGAGGAGGGCAATTAAAAAAAACTGAATGCCTTGAGATGGCATGTGAACCAGTCTTTCACTTTTAAGAATTTTTTCCTTTTGTATTATTTTTGCCAGATTCTGTCTTGCCAGCTAATGTGTAAAATAACTACCTTTTACTATATATTTCTCTGGATTAACTCTTCAAGGAGGTATTTAAGAATGAGCTAGGTCAGGGCTGCTAGGTGGTGCAGTGGATAGAGCACCAGCCCTGGAGTCAGGAGGACCTGTGTTCAAATCTTTTCTCAGACTAGACACTTGACACTTACTAGCTGTGACCTTGGGCAAGTCATTTAATCCCAATTGCCTCAAAAAAAAAAAACCTGGCCAGTCGACCATTTGTCCTTTATGTCATAAGGGGATTTTTAGTCAGGCACAAGTGGAAATTAGATGGCTTCTGAAGCCCCTTCCAGCTCTAAGATTCTGCAGAAATTTGTGAGCTTGGACCTAAAGGGAAAGTTTCATATTGATTCAATTTTATTGAGTAAAAAAAAATGAGAAAAACAAATCAAATCAAAATCAAATTTTATTTTTGTATTTTCTTAACCAAGTAAATTAGTTTCTCTCCTAACCTCTTGTGTTTTTTTTCTTTCAATACATCATGCTTTCTTTAATCCTTCCTTGTCCAGAGCCTTTGAAGGCTTGATAGAAGGTAAATATTGATTACTGAGATGAAAAATAGATGGAGGTATTGTTTAGTAATATGCCTATTTTAAAGTTTAATTTAACAGAATTTATTAGCAACAATTGGAAAAAGGAATAATTGAGTTTTTGTTCTTATGATTTCATCTTTTTTTCTCTTATAAAACTAAATGATCATCTGATTTGTTGCCTGCAATATCCCCTTCCCCTTCCCTCCCCCCCAGACAATTTTTTTCCATAAAAATGGCCACCCTGGGCTAGCAGTTGGTACCAGTTTCACTATGGAAAAATTTCGTGACTGTATTATCACAGTTTTAATCCCTGTTATTTATCCTGTATATCTCTGCTACCATGGACAGTGTCTTCATATTCAGGCAAACTAGAAAACACTATAAATTAAGATGACACCAGTGCACAAAATTGGTGGTGCTATCTCCAGATAGGAAGCAGCATGATCAGTAGAAAGAGCATTAAAATAGGAGTTGGGAAATCTGGGGATGAGTTATTGACTCTGCTCACTAAGATCCTATGAGTTGGGGCAGATCAATGTATCTCTTTTTCTGGATTTTGGTTTCCTCATAAAATAAATGTTTCCTTATAAATAAATGTGACTAACGAGGTAACATTAGATGATTCCTAAGGTCCCTTCTAACTCAAATGTTTCATGAATCTTGGAAGGATTCTGAAAAGTTTCTGCATGTTACAAAAAAAATTCCCCTTTGTTTCATAATTTTGAGCAATTAGGTGGTGCATTGTTTAAGTCAGGTTAAAGACCTAAGTTCAAGTTTTGCCTCAGATACTTACTAGCTCTTTGACCCTAGGCAAGTCACTTAGCTGCCTGCTTTAGTTTCTTCATCATGAGGATAATAATAGAGCCTACCTCCCAAGGTTGTTCTGAGCATTCAATAAAATATTTGTAAAGTTCTTTGCAAACCTTAAAGCATGATATAAATGCTCTGGCTATTATTATTATCATTACTTACTGAAACAAATGTGCATGAGAAAACATCTACTCAACTTGATTGCTTATTCTTTCTTTTACAGGTCCTTTTTGGTGGTAGAGTCCTAGCACTGACTAGTGCACAGATCAGTGATACAGGGAAATACACCTGTGTGGCAGTGAATGCTGCTGGGGAGAAACAAAGGGACATTGACCTCAGAGTACATGGTGAGTAATATCAGTCATTTTGTCTATTATGAATATGTATCAATAAGATCATGAAGGGGAAAGAAAGTGTTGATAATAAATAGTTGTGAAAAGTAGCAATGATATTTAATGTAGTCAACTCAAAACAAAAGTCAGTACCAAGCTGCTTGCTTTTGTTTAAATAAATTTTACCTGTGATTTTTTAAAATCTTGGAATAAAAAAAAGAAACATATCCAAGATATATGAGGTTGATGCTTACAGAGGAATATTTGAAGAATAAGAACATTAATCGCAATTCTGCTATTTAGAAAGCAATCTTCTACCAAAGCAACCTCCTCCAACTATTCCAATCAAAGGCACATCCACATTGTCTGTTTTTCCATCATTTGACATTCAGAACAATCAACGTTGTTCATACTTTTGTTAAGATACTTTTATCAAATATTAAAATAAATGTACATTATTTTTTGATTTTATATTTTTTGATTTATGATTTGATAATCATATTTTATGATTATCATTGCCTGTCATATAGGGATAAAATAAAAGATGCTTCTGATTCTGTTAGGCCCTCTAAGAATGTAGCCTGCTATAGAGAAGTTGGGACCTTTTCGTCTCCATTTAAATCTCATACCTGGTAAAAGCCCATATTTTAGCCAGCATTTGAATGAAGTTAAGGAAGCCAGCAGGCAGAAATGAGGAGGAAAGAATTCCAGACATAGGATATGGCCAGCAAAAATTCCCGGAGTTTAGAAATGCACTGTTTTGTGTGAGGGAAAATCAAGAACACCAGTGTCACTGGATTGCAGAATACTTGGTAGAGGGGGTAGTAAGGTATAAAAAGACTGGAAAAATATGAGGGCACCAGGTTATGAAGGACTTCAGATGTTCTGAAGATTCTACATTTGATCTTGGAGGCTAAAGGGAGCCAGTAGAGTTTATTGAATAGGGATGTGATCTGGTCAAACCTGTGCTTTAAGAAGATCACTTTGAGTGGAAGATAGACTGGAGTGGAAGGCTCTTGAGGCAGGAAGACCAATTAGCAGGATTTTGCAAATAGTCCAGGCATTGAAATGATGAGGGCATACAAGAATTTAGATTGCTGCTGCTGCTGCTTCTCCTAGTTTTCTCCCCACTCTTCTTCCCTCTCCTCCTCCTCCCTACCCTCATCCCTCTCTCTCTCTCTTCCCTCCTTAACCCTCCCTCTTCCTTCTTCTCTAAAACTGATGCCCTATCAAAACACAAGTGACCTTGGACTCTTACCCGCAGAACACAAATTCTGGCAAGTTCTAACAATATGGAAATACTTTACATACAAACCTGGTAACCAGTGAGGACCAGCCTAGCTAAATTTGGAGTTTCATAGCTCTAAAAGGTACCTCAGAGGCCATCTAGTTTAACTTCCTCATTTTACAAAGGAGGACACTGAGTCCCAGAGAGGTTAAGTGACCTGTCCAAAGCCACACATATAGTAGGGTCACATACAAGATTTGAACCCAGATCCTCTAATTTATTACTATTTTGGCTTCAGGATAATATATTTTTCAGTCAAAACAACTTTCAAAGACCATCAACAAAAATATAGTGATGTTGCAATCTGTATCCAGAGAGAGAATAACCATTCCAATGAAACCACCATTCCTTGAAGTATTAATGAAATAGTAAATTGAATAGCCAAATCCCTTATTGCAACCTAAGGTATAATTAAGTTTAAGAGGGAGCCATCTGTAGACTTTACCTAGGGGCAGAAGGATTCAGTTTTGCCTAGAAGAGGATCAGTCCAGTGTAAGAATTTCTCCCTTTGTAGCTCTGCATCTTTGGACTGTATATTGTCTCACCCTACAGACCTAAAATAGGAAGTTTGAGACCAATAATTTTGGATTTCCATTGTATTTTTACTTTAAAGAACTCAGAGAGCTTCCCAGGGATCACAAATTAGGATCTCAGATAGTATAACTCTGTGGCATCTGACTCTTAGCAATTACATTCCTCAAGTATAATACACAGAATGAAAAACTACCCTACTGTGAAGCCTTCCCCAAGAAACATAACCAGGAAGCGAAGTAAGAATAACATAGAAAGTAGCTGAGGAACTGAAAGGTCAGGACCTTCTTTTCCCCAGACTAAACAGAAAGTTGGGAGCAAGAGACAAGAGAGATAAAATATATTTATTTGGGTAATGTATATCCTTAAAAGTAATTAGATTCATTTTAATTTATGTTCTCCAAGAAACAAATACTGTATTGTTTTTGCAGTCTGCTTCTCGGTTTAAAAAAGCTAGTTTGTTTTTCAATTTGGTTCAGCTCACTTAACTGCAGAGAAAAGTAATTGAAGGATAAAATATTTTGAAATAAATTCATATTCTGCTTTCCTTAGTTGTTTCCAACTCTCAGTTCTATAAACATCCATAAAGAATACAGACTCTTTTGTGAATACTACAAAGAAATGAAGATAAACATATTTTTATACTAGTACTGTTCTTCTTATCCACAGAGACCAGACTTTCCCTTAAATTATTTCCAAACTGTGAAATCAGCTGTTCTGCTTAGTGCTTTCTGTGCTAAGAAAAATAGAAGGAAATATAGTGAAAGTATACATTTGTATGACATCTTAGAAAGTGGCACCAGAAAAAAAAAAATAAAAAAAAAATAAAAAATAAAAAAGTGGCACTGGCTGTACTTGTGGTACTACGATGAATGTAATTTTAATGCCCCACAAGTTTATTGGTTACCTTTTGTCTATGACAGAACTGTGGCATTTCTCAAACACAATTCCAATGTTTCCTGTCTCTCCCTTTTTTCCCCCTCTTCTCAACAGATGACTTGAAACATAATCTTATGCCAGATGTTTGTGTGTTAAATTTCATTTAAAAAAAAAGAAAAGAAAGCATCACAAATCAATGCAAAATGTATTTACTCAAGTACCCAAAAGGGGTCTGCTTAAGTCGTTGTGCAGTGTACATTTTCCAAGAGCAGCAATACCTCTGGAAAAGCTAATACCCAGAATCCATTACACATTAGTGACACATAAAAAAGGAAGGCAGAGGGAGTTATCCCAGTACGCATCCCTAATGTCAATTCATGTTTAAATTTTGCCCTTTTTTCCTAATGGTGACTTCTACAGGCAGAAATGACAGTATTTGAATAATTGAAACAATACTGTACTCTACAGATCATCTCCTGTTGCAACAAATATCGTTACAACAAAATTTCTGTATAGCAAAAATATTTCCAAACTCTGGACAATGCCTTCTTTATTGAACAATATTTGGTGCCAATAAAATTCCATTTTAAACAAAGAGCTTAAAAAGTTTCTTAGAAATAAATTTATTGGGGCAGTTAGGTGGCACAGTGGATAGAGCTCCAACCTTGGAGTCAGGAGGAACTGAGTTCAAATCCAGCCTCAGACACTTGACATTTACTAGCTGTGTGACCCGGGGCAAGTCACTTAACCCTAATTGCCTCACCAAAAAAAAAAAAGAAATGAATTTATTTAAATGGTATGTGATTCCCTATTTTGTACTGGTAAGTGGTTTTGATTTAACATCTTTATTCTTTACAAAGATAAAAAAAATTATTCCAAGTATAGAAACTCATAGGAAGGACAAGAAACTCCTCAAGGTGGTCCTTTTATAGCAGGCTCAACTTCAGAAAGAGTACTTAAGAAGTTATTCAGTCCACTCTCTCATTCCTGCTTAGTTCCTGGTGTAATTTCAACTTATACCACCAAAGAGGAAGTTATTTTCTCTACTTTTTACCTTGTCCAAGGGAGGACATTTTTTACAGCCTTCATCAGGAAACCATTTCAGTGGCTGACTACCCTTAATATCAGAGAATTCTAATCATAAATTTAGTGCCTTCCCTCTTGTACGATAATTGTGAGAATAGTGAATAGCCAATCACTAAGCTACGTGTCTCCTTTCTTAATTTTGTGGTTTTAGCCCCACTGAATTTAATTAATATATAATTAAGAGAGCAGTGTGAAATAATAAGAAGAACATGAAACTGGGTTCTGGTCCCATATCTGCCTCTAAATGGAATCCTGGGTTGATCATTAAACTCCTTTAAGTATTAATTTCCTTGTTTAAAAAAATAAGATATAGTAAGGACAAGCTATAATATAATTAGGATTATATATAATTGTTATACGTAATATATATAAGGATTAAGCTAGATAGTCTCTAATGTCCCATATAATCCTAAAGTTTGATAATTTTATTATTGGAGCATTGTTATACTTTACAAACAGAACATTTTGAAGTTGAACTTGCTTCTCTTTCACTTATGAATAATTTTCTTCCTCCCCCCCACCCCACCTTTTTTAAGCATATTCATTATAATCTCCAGTTAAAATCTAAATTTTTTATAATGGGTCATTTCTATTGACTATAGCTTTGAGACATGCTAGCACTACCCTTCTTTTTGGAAGTTTTAAAGATGAGCACTCGGTAAGGAATATCTGTTCAAAATGAGCAGATTTACTGTGACTTAGTTATGCTGGACCATAGGCCAATTTTCTTAAGACGGGACGTCAAGGCAGTATGCCAAAATGCCTGCAGAAAAACCATTTATGATAACCAACAAAATACTTCATTGCATCTCATGATGATTAATGAAGATTAAACATGTGCTAGCCTCTTCCTTTCTGAGAAAAATCTCTTTCCATCTTTTGTTTAGTTCCACCAAATATTATGGGAGAAGAACAGAATGTCTCCGTCTTCATTAACCAAGCTGTGGAGCTACACTGTCAGGGCAATGCTATTCCCCCACCCATTTTGACTTGGTTAAAAGATGGTCGACCCCTGCTAAAGAAATCAGGCCTCAGTGTCTCAGAAAATGGAAGTGTTTTGAAGGTAAAATTAATGTATTTACTCTATCTTGTGCTTTTTTTAAGTTCACAATTCAATTAGTAGCTGCTATTAAAATTTACTGAATTTTATCAAAATGCTATTAATTTTCTCCCAGAGAAGTCCAAGTACCATTTCAGGGACAACATAAGATTCTTGCATTTCATGCTTAAGTAAATATAAGTGCTAAATCATACATCTCTATTTTTTAGCTATAACCCTTTTTGATATTTACTTTGGAATCTTTAAGCATATGTCACCAGAGATATATAGTTTCATCCTCAGTCAACAAATATTCATTAAACAAATACTTTGCAAAATACTATGCAAAATTATTTTAGATCCTTTAAAATAACAAAGACATGATTTCTGCTTTCAAAGAGCTGACAGTCTAGTTAAGTAGATGAGATAAATATGCAACAAGTTAAATAGCTTTACTTTCTCTCATTTGTGAAAATGTGCTCTCAATAGGGGCAGCTAGGTGGTGCAGTAGATAGAGCTCCAGCCTTGGAGTGAGGAGGACCTGAGTTCAAATCCATCCTCAGACACTTGAAATTTACTAGCTAGGTGACCTTGGGCAAGTCACTTAACCCCAATTGCCTCACCAAAAGGAAAGAAAAAAAAATGTGCTCTAAAATAAAAGCACAAGGCCAGCAAAGTTTTTTTTGATACTCACGTTCAAAACATTCACAATTAGAAAATAAACTTATAGCTATTGAAATAAAAATTTTTAAATTATTCCTTTTTAATTGTTTTGTAAATGAATATAATTAAGAAAGCAATAGATTTGTTTTAATCAAATCAAAGAAATCTGTTTTAAGATCTTTCAGTTCCATGTTTTACTTTAAGGACACAATTAGTGAGTGACAAAGAACAGCAAATATGCTGGCTCTTTATTTCTATATGTATGCATATATTTTTATATTTTAAAATACATTTTAAATATTATGTGTATATATGTATATGTGTGTATATATGTGTATTGCCTACTTCACTGAAACATGGAGGTAACCATGCTCAAAGCTATGCCAATATATTACATGCAAATTCTGGCAGATTTTAACAAGCTGTAAAGTCATCAAATGTGATTGTGGTGACTGAATGCATTTGCAGCTCAAGAGCAAAATGGTGAATTCTTTGGCCCTGGTAACCTTAAAACAAAGAAAACTAGTAAATACCCCTGCCCTATGTAACACCCTTTCACATCTGAAGCAATGATGTTGTATATCAAAAATGGATCGAAGAGCACTAAGAATCACAATGTTTTTCAACCTATAAATATTAATTTAACTGTTGATACCCCAAATGGGAAATCTTTGTGTAGCAACCAGTAAGTTGTTATGCAATGAGAGGAACTAAACCATATTGATACTGATATTATCACTATAAAGGAAACCAGAGAACTGTAAAGAAGTTAGGTATAGGAACTGAACAAGTTGTGGTATATGATTGTGATGAGCTCAGTGATCTTAGAAAAACATGGAAAGACTTGCATAAAGTAATGAATAGTGAAATGAGCAAAACCAAGAAAACATTGTATATAGTAACAGAAATGTTGTTTTAAGAACTACTTTGAGCAAATAAATAATTTTGACTATTGTAAATGCCCAAATTAACTATAAAGGACCTGAAGACACTATCTGCATCCAGAGAAAGAACTGATAAATAGAAGTATGTATAGAATAATTATATATATATATGTGTGTGTGTGTGTGTACATATATATAATATATATACATATACACATACATATATACATACACACACACACACACACACACACACACACACATATATATATATACCTACCTATTTGTTTCTAATGATAGCCATCTCTAGGGCAGGAGGGAGGAAGAAAAAAATTTACAAGTTAACTTTATTATATATTTTAAAGGAATATCAAGCTGTACATAATAGACTTGCAGTTTCTTGTGCAATCATCTTTTTTATTATACTATGTCATGGAAATGCTTGTTTTATTCCATAAATTAAAATAAATAAAGTATTTTTTTAGAAAAAGAATGTTAGGGCTCAATGGAAAGAGTGGTCAGACATTTCTTTTAGAAAGGAAGTAAGAAACACAAGTAATGAGATACTTGGTCATTTCACCTAAACCCATTCATAATTAATACAAAGATCACCAGAGAGTAAGCTTACCATGCTATAAGAAATGCTGAATGTGAAAAATACAGAGAAGTATAGAAAGACTGATGCAACTGATACAAAGTAAAGAGAATCAGGAAAATAAACAATAACTACAGAAATGTTAACGGAAAGAGCAACAACAAAATCTCAGACTGAACTCTGTAGATATAATGACCCTGAAAAAAAAAGAGATGAGAAAATTCAGTTCTCTCCCTTCTTTGCAGAGGTGAGAGACTCTGGTCAGACTATGGTTGGGTTTTGCTGAAATACTTTTTTTCTCTTTATGGCCTTTGGATGGAGCTGTAATGAAGGTGATATAAAAACAAAAGATTTTCAATAAAAATTAAAACAAAAAAGAAAATAGTTGCAACTTAGGTACCACTGTCTGTTGTAGAGAATAAAGAAGAATGTTTTTTTTATGTTGTCCTTTGCTTTCTTCATGAAACTCATCCCATTCTGAACTTTATCACTCCTGAAACCATTGTAATAAAACTTATCCACGCTTTTCTCATCATCCTCTATTACTTTGCCCTTGTATCTTTACATATCTTTTTTTTTTTTAAATCTAAGTTCCTTCAGATGTGGTGGTACATGCCAGTAATTCCAGCCAGCAGGAAAACTGAGATTGGTGGATCCCTTGAGCTCATGGATTATAAACTGTAGTGGGCTATGCCAATCACATGTTTACATTCATTAACATGGTTATCTTCCTGAAACATGGAGACATGACATTGCCTAAGGAAGGGCAAAACAGTTCAGGTTAAAAACAAAGAAGGTCCAAGCTTCCAAGCTCAACAATAGTGGGATTAGGCTAGTGAGTAGTGTCTGTACTTCTAGCCTGAATGAGGTAGGAAGATTCAGTTTTTTAAAAAAAAAAAAAATCTGTTTGATGTTGAGTTTCCTAAGAATATACTTTAATCTTTTCATATCCCTCCTCTTTTTATTCCTTATAAGATTTTTCTTCCCTTTGTGTATTCAGGATTTAGTTCTTGAAAGTTTCCTAACCCACTTGGCCTTACTTACCTGTAGAATTCTAGTCCATAGTATTATATTTGTACTTCTTTTGAATGCTTTGAAATCAGATCTCCAAAATCTAGGCTGTATTTGTCACATTATGCCTTACTTTCCTTTTCCTTTTCTATTCCAAACTCTTAGAGGGAGAGGTCATTTTTTTTTCAAAGTTCCCATCATTTCCACACCAGTAGCCATTTCCTGTTGATTGCCAGACAAAGATTTCCCATTTAGAGTATCAACAGTTGATATTTATAGGTCTAAAAACTCTGATTCTTAGTGCCTTTCATTCCATTTCTGATTTCAATAAACTCTGTAGAGATGTCTCCCAGATTGATATAAACAGTGTTTGTCCTGAGCTTCAGTATCATGTCACCAACTGCTACTGTACATTTCAAACTGGATATCCTATAGACATCTCAAATTCAATATATCCAAAGCAGAATTCATTATCTTCCCCCCACCCCAAAACCCACCGTTGCCTCAAACTTCCCCATTTCTGTTGAAGGCTCCATCATTCTTTTAGATACCCTGTTTAAAACCTCAGAATAATTTTTCTGCTTCTCACTCCTCCTCACTGCATAGATCTAATCAGTTGCAGAGTATTAGTGGTTCTATCTCCACAGTGTCTTTTTCATCCCTCTCTTCTCTCCATGACATGTTTACCACTCTAGTTCAAGTCCTCAGCACCACTCACCTGAAATATAGTAAAAACCTTCTAACTGGTATTCCTGCTTCTCTCTCCCTTCTCCAATCCATGCTCCCCACAGCTGTCAAAGTGATATTCTTAAAGCACAAGTCTAACCACATCATTTTTATGCTTAATAAACTCTAGTGTCTCCCTTATTTATTTATTTATTTATTTATTTATTTATTTATTTTATTTATTTATTTATTTTTTTTAGTGAGGCAGTTGAGGTTAAGTGACTTGCCCAGAGTCACACAGCTAGGAAGTATTATGTGTCTGAGGCCGGATTTGAACTCAGCTCCTCCTGACTCCAGGGCTGGTGCTCTATCCACTGCACTACCTAGCCACCCCCCTTATACCTCAATGATCAAATATTAATTCATTGATTTATAACCTAGCCCCAATCTACTTTTCCAGCTATATGATACATTCCTACCCTTTGTATACTCTTTGGTCCAGCCAAACTCATTTTTGACTGTTCCTCACACACAGCATTCCATCTCCAGTTTCTGTACATGCTGACTCCTATGCCTGGAACATCCTCTTGCCTCCTAGAACCCCTATTTTTTTTTTCAAATTGCAACTCAAATATCATGTTCTGTACGTAGACTTCCCTATTCTCCCCAGCTTCTAACCTGCTTCTCCTTTGTATATACATATCTCTTAGAATGTCTTTGATGATAGGGACTGTTTCATTTTTATTTTTTTTGTCACTGCTGCCTTTCAAAGTGCCTGGTATATATTATGTACTTTATAAATACTGGTTGATTGATCAATTATGATTGAGAATCAGAATAGAATTTACTTTGATTGGTTTCTCCTCCCTTTGAAGAATGAAATTGTTTGTAAGAAAATTCAAGAATTTATTGGCTCTTTTGCTTTTGGAAGTACTCTAATGGATATTTGGATAAGTGAAGTCCCTCATCACTTCTATATTATGGCAGGCTTTTAATTTGTTTCCCAAATTCCTTTCTTTTGTCCAGGTGGTCTGTCATATAGCCCAACTACAAAGTCATTTTTGTTTTCACTCAATTAATCTTCACCAAATGCTCCCCACTTCTGATTTTTGGCTTTCCTCACATGAGTATTCCTTAAGATACTTAATCAAGTATATTTTTAACCACTTGTGTGTATTTATGCCCCAGTTGCTAATTACTCTTTTAAGACCTTTATAGCCAATATCGCCTCTTAAAAACTTGACAACTATATCTTATTTCTTTTTCTTTATCTCAGCAAATTTACATCCATATCCTAAATCCTTTCCTTTTTCCCACTGATCTTTTGTTTCACTAATTAGTTTACTTTACATTACTTTCTTAACTATCATCTTTTCCTTGAGTCCTCCTTTTAGATCCTACCACTTAAAAATTCTTTTTCTTCCTTTGAAGTGAGTCTTCTTTCAAAGTTAACCCTCATTTAGAGTGAAATAGCTTTCTTTAGTTTGTCCTCAATTTCTCCTGAATGTCTCCTCCCCTAACTTCGATCTGTGGCCTTTCAAAGTACAACCTCACCTCCCATACTTTACCTATTTTCCCCCCACTCACCATTAGAGTTTCTTGAATTTTCTTGGAAATAGCATATATTAGTTATACGAAATATCTAACTGTAGTTTAGAAAAATTTTCTGGGTCTTAAGGCAGTAAGGGGATCCATTACTGTTTAAATTGGCTTGAGCATATGCTCTGAGAAAAAAAGGATGTTTGATGTTTTTGAAGTGTGTAACAAACCAGATCAATATGAAAAAACTAAATCAGATTAGATATGAAATCCCAAACCTTTTCAACTTGAAATTACCTAATTTAGATCATAATTTTCTTTTCAGATTGAAGGAGCACAAGTTCAAGACACTGGCCGCTACACTTGTGAAGCAACAAACATTGCTGGGAAAACTGAGAAGAATTATAATGTCAACATTTGGGGTAAGGGTGATCTATACTGGTCCAAGAAAAGCAAAAGACAAATCTGGCTATTTATTAGTTTATTCTTTCCTGTGAGTTTCCAGAGGGCAGATAACAAAGGTTGCCCAATTTCATTTATCTGCACCTACAAATATGAATACATAATCATTGCTTTAAGGTGATGATTAAATGTACTAAAAGTATATCAGATAATTATTTAAAGATAAGTTATATGATTTTTAATAGTGGATATATTGTAATATAGTAATTGCATTATCAGGTTTTTTAGAGTGAGAAAACTGAGGTTCAGAGTACTGAATCTCTCTATCTCCCACTCAGGTCAGAAGTGTGAAGGCTACTCGTGAGCCAGTGTCTACCCTGATTGACACAGGAGCTCTACTCGATTTCTGACCTGGGCTGCTTCACCCTTCCTTAGGCAACCGTATTAATGCCAAACCTAGAGTGGACACCCAATTGACTTAGCTTACAGCAGTTCAGATATCCAGAGATCTGCCAGCCTCGACCTTCTGAGTAGCAAGGATTACAGGTGGAGGCCCATCTCTGAACCTCGCAGGTTCAGAGAATTTAACTGACATGAATACAGTCATAACCTTAGCAAGTATAGAAGCATCATTGTTTGTCAGACAGTGTCCTTAAAGCTCAAAATGTTCTCACAGGATAGCCTGTTTTCATTGCAACGGCTATAGTTCCTGTCAATGCCAGCAGTTCTTGTCAATGCCATCTCTTTAGGTCTTAATGTATTTTCACTCTTCATCTCTTAATGTATTTTCACTTCAAAAGATGGACAAAATTTCTTTAAAATAAATGTTTTATGATAGAGATTCATTTTATGCAGGGACATAGAAGCCAATGAAAAAGTACATTTCTTTGCCTTTATTTTGTTTTCATATACTTTTTTCAAAATTCACTTTTGGCTAAGAAATTACTGAAATAGACGGGAAGTAAATGTCAGGGCAGTACTTAATGCTCCATAGTCTAAATACCAGGAAGTTTATTCTAAATTTGAGCATTAATGGACCTGATTCTTCAGATTATATCAGAGTTACTTTTCCTCATGACGTGTGAGAGAGGAACAGGAAAACACCCATGAGTGTTTATCTACGTGAAATAGATGGCCTCTTCCAGGATCTGAGATGTTGCCAATTTTGGTCTTTCTCATTTACCACAAAGAACCAATTTTTCAGCCCTTATTCCAGGAGTATGCAAATTGTGTAATTTTTTTTTCTTTTTAAATGGCCACAAGGTAAGTTCCAAATTATTTCATATTTTATTATATTCTAAAATACTTCAAAGTGTATTCCAAAGACAAAATGAGGGAAACATTTGCTTATAAGCCTGATTGTTTGCTTTTCATGTTAATGTAAAGAACATTCTAATATCACTTTTCAGTTAAGAGAAAAGCTATTTTTATCTTACTTAGCTTCACATTTCTTCATCTTGACCAGTCAACTGAAAAAACAAAAGTTTTCTGTAAAAGCAATTTATGGCTTCCATTTTAGAATTATATTCCCTGTTCACACTCTGTGACCAGAACAGGGACTGGCCACATTTTTGAACTGTAAATCCAACTCAGTGCTTCCATCTGACATTGTATTTGATCCTTAGAGAGAAAAGGGCTAGTTAGCAAACAATTTTAAATGTCAAACAGGAATTTATATTTGATCCTTGAAATGATGTGGAATCATCAGAGTTTATTGAGTACGAAGTGACATAGCCAATGTTGTATATCTGAGAGTCGTGGAATAATACTGCAATGTCCTAAATAAGGGAAGTTGAGGATCATCCAAACGGCAATAGAGAGATACATGCTAGTGTGATCTGGCTACAATATATTACAAGCAAGTAATTATGTAAGAGAAAGAGAAAAAAAATGATGTAATCAGAATAATATATGCTTGAAAAAGAGGAACTGGTCACATAGAAAGAGTGATTGATAACAAATGGGCAGCCCATGTACTCCATAAATACCCATACACTGTCAAGAGATCTGGAGGAATATTCCACAACATGTTGGGTGGTCCCTTCCATGGAAGACATATAGGTCTATAGGGACCATATTAGCATAGGATGATCAGACTTGAATATTGAGATATTCATTGTACTCACATCAATGAGATCTTTCTGAAACCGTAGATTATATCATAAGGGATCAATTACTTTAATTAAAGTTGTAATTGAACTAGTAAAACTAGCTACATCTTCACTATATATGTCTCTCTTGTTCCCCAGTGACTATGTTGTCATTGTTCAGTTGTGTCCAACTCTTTGTGACCCCATTTGAGGTTTTCTTGGCAAAGATATTGGCATGGTTTGCCATTTCCTTCTCTAGTTCATTTTACAGATGAGGAAACTGAGGCAAACAGAGTTAAGTGACTGGCCCAGGACTACATAGCTAGTAAGTGTCTGAAGCCACATTTGAACTCAGGTCTTCCTCACCCTATGCCTGGTCCTCTATCCACTGTATCACCCAGCTGCCCAGTGACTACGATAACTCAGAAAATCCTGGGATACTAAGAATTAATAAAGGAAACAGTCTTTTAGGTTGTTTTTCTTACTTTGCCTCAATAATGAGATAGACTCTTCCATTGCCTAAAAACCACTAATGGAGAATATTTATCACATTATTACTCTCATTTCTGGTAACCTTCAGGAATTTATCATCATCACCAGGGAGTAGATCTCTGAAGACCTCTATTTGCCAAATCTTTGTAAACTTAGTTTAGTAGGGTCCATTGTATGTACTTGAACATAATAAAGATATGTTTCTCAAAGAATGTTCATTAATCCTACATATCACTAGTGTGCCATAGTTATTTCCATACTGTTAGTCTCAGTTGATGAGGTTATAAATTTGTTATGGTTTTGATGTTGTTTTTAACTAATCCTCATATGACATGATCTCAAGGCCCTTTATTATCCTGCTGTCTCTTCTCTGGATACACTCCAGCTTATTCATGTCTTTATTAGTTCTGATGCCCAGAACTGAACAGGGCGCTTCAACTGTGACCTCACCAGGAAAGTGAACAGGGGGAACTATTATCTCCTTATTCTTGGAAGCTGTGCCTGTCTTAATGTAGCACAAAATAACAGTAACTTTTTGCATAAACACCACACTGCTGACTCTTATTGTGCTTTTAATCCACTAAAGCTCCCAGATCTTTTCAGACAAACCCTTATCTAACCATGCCTCCTTTATTCTGTACTTCTGAGGCTGAATTTTTTTTAACACAAATTTAATTTGTGACATTGATTCTGATTGAATTTCATCTTCTTAGATTCAACCCAACATTTTAACCTGTCAAGAATTTGTTTTAATCCTGTCTCTGTCATACAGTTTGTTAACAAATCCCCCTGCTTTTCTGTTAGCTGCAAACATAATGAGCATCCTCTCTATGACTTGATCCCAGTCACTGATGAAAATGTTTATTAGAGAGTACAGGAACAAACACAGATCCCTGGGGCACTCCACTGGAGAAAGACCTCCTACAAAGTTGACAGTGAATCGTTAATGACTATTGGCACAGATATTAATTGGTTTTACCATAGTGATAATGCTATTAAGGAAGTAGCAGAGGCAGAATCTAAATCCTCATCTTCCGGATTCCAAATCCAGCCCTCAGTCACTATGTCATACTGCTTCTAATAATCTTGGTACTATAATAACAGCAGCAACAACGGTTCATGTTTCTGTCGTGCTTTAAAGGCTCTCAGGGTGCTCTCATCAAATTACTGTAGTTCAAGGTACTATTATCCCTATTTTACAGATAAGAAAACAGGCTCAGAGAGTATGAATAACTTCTCAAAAATCATATCATTTCAGAATTAGGAGGGGGACAGGACAGGAAAGGGAAGGGAATAAGCATTTGTACAGTGCCTGCTATCTGTTGGTCTCTGTGCTAAGTTCTTTACAAATAATATCTGATCCTCACAACCCTGCAAGGTAGTTGCTGTTATTATTCCTGTTTTATAGTTGAAAAAACTGAGGCAAATAGAAGTTAAGTGACTTGCCCACAGTTACATGGTTAGTAAGTGCCCAGCTGCCATGTTAGGACATAAACTCAAGTCATCTGACTCTAAGACTCTAAACTCTATCCATTATACAAACATTGCCACTAATATACAGGGCTCAGAAGAGTCCAAAAAGAAATCTGTAAAATCCACATATAGTAATAATCTTTCTCTCTCTCTTTACCCCAAAACATTGATAGAATACTTTACTCAGGTTTATAGAAATCTTCTTACCCTTAGGGAAGCATCTGGTAAACTTCCTTAAGAAGAACTAGGATAAATGATCACATCAACTAAGAATCTATTATTCCTCTCAAAACATCAGAACACTCAGCTAATGTTGGAAGAGTATAGGAAACAGAAAATACCCTGGTTTTAAGAGCCCAGTGGGCATAAAGACTTCTGAATGCTACTAAAGTAAATATTAATGCTGGCAAGAAAGGTCATCTGTAGGCTGAATTGTGCTGTTAGGGAGTTTGTTCTAGGTACCTTGTCCATTCATTCATTGACTTTCACTACTGTCATTTAGTTTCATTCCTTTCCACCTATGTTGGAAGGAATGTTAGAGTTGAAATTGGAGGACTTGAATTTTAAAATGCCAAGTTTATCCCTTTCTTTAAGGAATTGGTCTAGGTACTTTTAAGGTCCATTCCAACCTTAAATCTATTAAATCTATGACTCTGTGATGTACTTTCTTCGTATTGCTTTCTGACCCTCCCTGTACTCAAAATTTTCTTGAGGGATTCTCAGGCTCCAGCTGGGTGATTGATTCTGATTTTTTAAGTAGTATTTTATTTTTACCAATTAAATGTAAAGACAATTTTTACCATTCATTTTTAGAAAATTTTAAGTTCCAAATATTTTTCCTTCCCTCTTTTCCAACTTCCCTTCCTAAAATGGTAAGCAATTTGATATAGGTCATATAGCTGCAATCATGTAAAACATATTTCCATATTAGTCATGTTGTGAAAGAAGAAACAGACCAAAAGGGAGAAAAAACATATTTTAAAAAAAAGTGGAAATGTTATGCTTCTATCTGCATTCAGACTACCATCAGTTCTTTCTCTGGGTGTGGATAGCATTTTCCATCATGAATCCTTTGGAATTGGTTTGGATCATTGTATTGCTGAGAAGAGCTAAGTCATTTATAGTTGAGGTAGATTCTGATTTGATAAACATTCACAATAAGGCATAAATGGATAGTTAATGGGATAACGGTCTAGATGAAAATCATATTTGAACAGCTTTCAACTTGCCTTAGCCAGAAGAATAAGTTAGAATTTCAGGGACTGTGGCAGATAAGGGGTTTGCATTTGACAGAACTCCTAAAATCATATACCATGTAGGTCACCATTTTACGTATCTCCCTCAAATAGCAGAAATACTCTGCTCAAGTCATCTTCACCATTTCCATTCTTTCCCATATATGCCATGGTAAGCTCAGTCCTGAATGAGATAAGAGCTTTAAATTATAACAATTCATATTTTATAGGCCTTATTATTTATAAGAGAGACAGCATGGTGTATTTATTGGATTGAGAAATGGCTTTGAAACCAGGAACACGGGTTCAAGTCTCTTGACTTTGACTTGTGGTGTGAGCCTGGGCAAGACAATGCTTTAGGGAACTCTCTTAAGACCCTATTCTTACCCCTTATTCTTTACAAATAACTTTCTTTTTAACAACCTTGCAAAGTAGCTAATAATTCCATCCTCCTTTTACAGAGGAGGAAACTGAAGCTTATTAGGCAAAAGTTATGTCAAGGTCACATGTCCAAGGTAGCATGACTAGTGTGATGCACTAGATGCCTAGTAAAACAGAATAGATAGAATCCCAGGCTAGAGTCATGAAGACCTGGCTTGAATGCTGCCTCAGAAACTTCTTACCTGTGGGGCCTCCTTGAGCAAGTGATTTAAGATCTCTGAATCCCTTTTTCCTCATTTCTAAAATGGCAATTGCACCAACCTCACAGGATTATTATGAGAATCAAATCAAATAATCTACATACATGTAAAATAGCTGGCAGTGTATGTTTAGAACTTTAAGTTTTACCAAGTACTATATGTGTTTATATTATGTTATAGTATACATATATATTATGCATATATGTGATATATGATATGTAATCATATTTTGTGTTATTATATGACAAGTTATATATAGCATTGTTTTAGATATCATACATATTTTTGTGTTATGTATACACACATATACATCCAGTGCTTAGCAAACCTTAAAATGCTATATAAACATCAACTAACCCTAGTGTGATGTTTAAAAAGTTTGAGAGATATAATTTCTGGGCAATTAATCATTTTATTAATAATGTTAGCATTTTGTTAATAAAAGGAATGATCATCTAGCTGTCTCTATCAGACTGAAGATAATCATGCCCTTGGAAAAGTGGGCATTCCAGAGGGTGACAAATAACTCTGATTGGTTAATAATCAGTGATAGGTGAATCTATTCTAATGAGGGACAGGGAGAGTGACTTCACATCACTCTTGGCCAAAGGTACCACCTTTACACCCAGATTACCCATAGCCTGCCCTTGGGCAACCTAGACAGAGGATCTACCTCCACCCAAATTAGCTTGAGTGGAACACAGTGGGCAGGAATTCATTTTAGATTAGAAGTCTGATTAGTTGGGTGGAGTAGCAATACCCAGAATGAGGAGAATGTTAATCCTATCTTCTTTCAGCCCTCTCCAATAGAGACTGGGCTTCCCACAAAGAAGTAGAACTGGGGGGGAAAAGCTTGGGTCTCCCCAATTTTAATAACTGACTGTTAATATGGGAGAGAAATAATCATTTCTCTCAATGGCCAGGATTAGAACCCACATCTTCTGAGTCCACACTCGGTATTCTTTCCATTATGTCATACCAAGGCTCTGGTAAATTGATTAAATATATCTTTTAGATGCCAAACCTGGTACCCCTTGGGGAAGTGAATGAAAGGACCTTAACTATCCAAGTTATGTCTTCTGAATGCTTAGCATGTCCAATTCCCAAGAATTGGATTGAATCTATTCAAGTAGATTACAATACAAGGGGGCCTTGTATTGTTTCTCAGATCAAGTTTAAATATCATTTTTACATTCAAAAATCACAAAATTAACCTCTGAGATTGAACTCAGCCACAAAAGCTTGAAAATGCTAAAGGCAAAGGCATGTCAAATATAAAAAACAATGCTATTATTGAAACTTTTTCCTCCATTTCCAGTACCACCTAATATTCTTGGTTCAGATGAACTTGCTCAACTGACAGTCATTGAAGGCAGCCTCATTAGTTTGATATGTGAGTCCAGTGGCATTCCACCACCAAGTCTCATTTGGAAAAAGAAAGGTAAGAAAAGCCTCTTCTTGTCCTTTGAAAACATGTTTTAAAAAAAAAAAAGGAAACATTTTCTTTTTTTGTTGTTGTCAACACAGCATTTTATTTTAGTGGTTTTTTGTTCATGTCTAGATTTTGCATTAATATAACATGGAATAGCTTTAAACATTCAACTATATTGTTGTAAAAGTTGCATGTTTCTCAGTTAAAGGCACTCTTCTGAACTCAGAAATCTTTGTTACACTGATTGATCATCAGAGGAGAGTAGTAAATAATTTCCTCTGTCAGCATTAGATTGTAAAATTAGGCACATAGTGGAGTGTTTGATTTAACAAAGCATCAGTTCCAAATGCATAGTAGAGGCCTTCTGATGTAGTGGCAGCATCACATTTTGAGTCAGAAGAACTGGCTTGGAGAAGCCTATCAGCTTCTCAGCTTCATTGTTCTTATCTGCCAGGTGAGCTGGTTAGACTAAAGGATGAACTTTTAAGATTTCTTATAGTTTTAAAAGGAGACTCAATGAAAATCCCCGTTTTTAACACTCATTTTTGTTGCTTAAATTTTATCTGTGAATATCCAGTGTAAAATGTATTTTTAAAATCATGATTTTTAGTAGGATTCTGGATATCATTTTATAGTTAAATATAAACTATATTTTTATATTTCATACATTATATATTTATTTTATTTAATTATTTTATATATATTTGTTTTGTTTTTAAATTTATTTTATATATTATATATATTTTACTAGTCAAAGTTTTTTCTTAGAACTTAGTTTTACACTAGATAAATTATCAACTAGTTCTTTTCTTTTTTATTTCTTTTTTTCTCTTAGAAGCGGAACCTCTCTATCTCACCCTTTTTACAGGCCAAATTCACGATACTGATCAGAAAGAAAACTTTAACCTGCTCTCTTTTCTAGTCTGAGACAGTTCATGCCTCCTTAAGTAGCCTGGGGACTTAGGGACTTACCATGCAGACACCTTTAGGGCTTTAGCCCTACTGTGACTTAGAACTTCCAAAATCAAGTCTCAGCTTCCTCAGCCGCAGGGCCTACAGACATGTGCCCCTACATCTGACCAATTCTTTTGCTCCTTGTTTTTCCTCTTTTTAACCTTTTTCAGGTTGAATTTCATTTTTTGTTTTCTATTTGTTGAATTTTTACAAAAGATAACATGATAATTTCCCCTCAGGGATAGAACTGAGTATATTCCATGCATTTGACAGACAGAGGGAAGTTGTACCACATGAATCTAAGATGACTTTTGTAAAATACTCATCTTTTATGATAGGCATATTGCCTCTTGGCTTTTTGAACAGAGATGCTATTGCATGACACCTAGCCAAGTAATGTGTACAAATTCTGAAACTGGACATTCTTTTCAGGGTCTCCAATACTGACTGATTCCATAGGGAGAGTCAGGATGTTATCGGGAGGCAGACAGCTGCAGATTTCAGTTGCTGAAAGGTCTGATGCAGGATTATACACATGTATTGCATCAAATGTTGCTGGGAATGCAGAGAAAAAATATAATCTGCAAGTTTACAGTAAGTCAACCAGTCTTTTGCTTACTTTCCTTTTTATTTATCACAATCTTTTTTCTTTATACTCTTGTTAGGACTTAGTCAAAACTCTAAAGCTATATCATAACACTCAACAATTTGGTAGAAAAATGAAAAATTAAATCAACTATCAAATAATCTATTTGTGTAAGCCCTAGATATTTGGAAACATCCAAATATTTGGTGTCAGGTAGATAAAAATCTAAAATAATAAAAAATTTTGCAGTCATGCAGTCTTTAGTCACTGCAGAGAGGTCAAGAATGATGAGATTGGTGAAAAGCCATTATATGTAGATCTAGATTTAGATTTAGGCCAGTGGATTGTTGGTTACTTTGGAAAGAGCAGCTTCAGTTGGATGATGAGGTCAGAAGTCAGATTTTTAAAAGAAGAGTTCAAGAAGAAGAAATGGAGGTAGTTAGTGTAGATACATTTGGGGTTAACTGAGAAAGGAAGAACTGATAAAAGATGGTAGCTAATCTGATTGGTGAAATCAAGTCAGGGTTTTTTTAAGAATGAGGGAGATTTGAGGACTTTCACTTTAGGGAGCCAAGATGGTGGAGTAAAAAGGTAGTCGCTCTCACCCTCCCCTATCAACCTCTGAAAATCCAGAAAATATCACCCCAGAAAAACCCCTGGAACAGCTGAACCAGCAGTGCAGTGGCCCAGGTAGCTAGAGGGATTAATGGCAAAGGCCCCTCTTACCCTGGGGGAAGGGGAGCAGTATGGAACTGGGAGTCGCCCAGCCAGCTAGTGGAAAACCCACTGTAGCACACCAGGAGGAGATTCTAGTGCCTCAGCATTCTATAGCAAACGGGTCTCCCAGTGCCTTAGCAAAAATAAAGGAAGCAGCACTACAAAGGGCCCCAGGTGGATAAGCATCCAGCAGCATTCGTCTGAAAGGAGCTAAAGAAAGCAACCTAGAGTTGCCTGAAAGTTCCAGCCTTGTTGATTCCAGCCCAATACCAGGTAAGCTGTCAGAACCCTACAGCCTCCAACTGTCAACCAGGAGGAGACCCCAAAGCCCAGATGATTGAGCAGGCAAACACCAAGAGCTGGACCTCCGAGTGCCTCAGTGAGGGCAGGGGAACCAGTGAAAACCAACTCAGAAAACCACCAGGTGCCTCTACATTCTACAGCAAAGGAGTCTCCCAGTGCCTCAACAAAACTAAGGGAAGCAGCCCTGCTAGGGGCCCCAGGTAGATAAGCACCCAGCAGCACCCATCTAAAAGGAGCTGAACAAAGCTGAAGGAAAGGAAAAGCAGGCAACCTAGATTTGCCTGAAAGTCTCAGCCTTGCTGATTCCAGCCCAACACCAGATAAGCTGCCAGAACCCTACAGCCTCCAATTGACAACATAAGAGGCCCCAGCACACAAAGCCAGTGACCAAGACCTAGGCTCCCAACACAAGAAGCTTGGGTCAGTGCCCTCTGCTCCCCAGCAGGAGAGCTTAATCTCTTTAAAGGCCAGGTAATAAACACCATGAGTAAAAAGAAACATACGATAGATTTATATTATGAGAAGAGTGAAGATCAAGACAGAAATTCTGAAGAGGACAACATTGTCATCAAACCCACATCTGCAATATCAAAAGGGAATATGAACTGGTCTGAAGCCCAAAAAGCCTTCTTAGAAGAGCTCAAGAAGGATTTTAAAAGTCAAATGAGAGAGGGAGAGGAGTCCTTAAAGAAGTACAATTGGCCAATTGGAAAAAAAGTACACTGAAGAAAACAAGTTCCTAAAAAACACAATTGGCCAATTGGAAAAAAAGTACTCTGAAGAAAACAAATCCCTTAAAAATACAATTGACCAATTGGAGAAGAAAGTACAAAATCTAACAGAAGAAATCAATATGTTAAAAATTAGAATTGAACAAATGGAAACTAATGACTCTATGAGAGAGCAAGAATCAGTCAAACAGAAACAAAAAAATGAAAAAATAGATGAAAATGTAAAATGCCTCATGGGTAAAACAACTGACCTGGAAAATTGATCCAGTAGAGACAGTTTAAGAATTATAGGCCTACCTGAAAATCATGATGAAAACAAGAGCCTAGACAATATCCTTCAGGAAATCATAAAGGAAAACTCCCCTGACGTCCTAGAACCTGAAGGCAAAATAATTATAGGAAGAATCCATCGCTCCCTGCCTGAAAGAGATCCCAAATTGAAAATGCCAAGGAATATAATAGCTAAATTCTAAAATTACCAGATTAAAGAGAAATTACTACAAGCAGCCAGAAAGAAATAATTTAAATATCATGGAACCACAGTCAGGATTACACAGGACCATTAAAAGACCGTAGGGCATGGAACATGATATTCCGTAAGGCAAAGGAGCTTGGAATGCAGCCAAGGATTAACTACTCAGCAAAAATAAGCGTGATTTTTCAGGGAAGGAAATGGATATTCAATGAAATAGGGGACTTCCAAACGTTCCTGATAAAAAGACCAGAGCTCAACAAAAAATTTGATCTTCAAGTACAAGATTCAAGAGAGACGTAAAAAGGTAAATGGGACAGAAAGATATGATATGTTGTCAATAAGGGCAAAATGTTTACATCCCTACAAGGGAAGATGACACTTGCAACTCTTGAAAACTGTATTATTATTATACCATGTTAAAGGAGTATACATAAAGGGGGTGGATATAAGTTGACTTGTTGTAATGATTAAAAAAATCGAATCAAATGGATTAAATGGATCCAAGTAAGTGGATTAGTCTGAGCTAAGAAAATGTACTGAGAAAGGAGAAGGCAGACAAGGGTAAATTACGTTATGGGAAAAGACACAAAAACCTATTAGAGCAGAGGCAAAGAAGGGAGGGAGGCGAGCATTGTTTGAACCTTACTCTCATCAGATTTGGCTCAAGAAGGGAATAACATAATCAGTTACGTATAGAAATCTAACTTGCACTATAGGCAGTAGGAGGGAAAAGGAGAAAGAAGAGGGAGGGGGGATAGAAGGGAGGGAAGAAGCAGTAAGGGTAAAGGAGAAGAAAAGGAAAAGGAATAATAGAAGGGAGGTGGGACCAAAGGAGGCGGTGGTCAAAAGCAAAACACTAGTGAGGGAGGGAAAGGAGAAAGAAAAGCATAAATGGGGGGAAAAAAGGATGGAGAAAAAGATACAGATAGTAATCATAACTGTGAATGTGAATGGGATGAACTCTCCCATAAAACGGGTATAGCAGATTGGATTAAAAACCAAAATCCTACAATATGTTGTTTACAGGAAACACATTTGAAAAAGAGTGACACATACAGGGTAAAGGTAAAAGGCTGGAGCAAAATATATTATGCTTCAGCTGAAGTAAAAAAAAAAGCAGGGGTAGCAATCCTGATCTCAGACAAAGCAAAAGCAAAAATAGATCTTATCGAAAGAGATAAGAAGGAAACTACATCCTGCTAAAAGGCACCATAGACAATGAAGTAATATCATTACTAAACACATATGCACCAAATGGTATAGCATCCAGATTCTTAGAGGAGAAGTTCAGGGAGTTACAAGAAGAAATAGACAGCAAAACTATACTAGTGGGGGACCTCAACCTCCCCCTCTCTGAACTAGATAAATCTAACCACAAAATAAACAAGAAAGAAGTTAAGGAGGTAAATAGAACATTAGAAAAGTTAGGTATGATAGACAGCTGGAGAAAACTGAATAGAGATAGAAAGAAATATACATTTTTCTCGGTGGTACACAGCACATACACAAAAATAGACCATGTACTAGGGCATAAAAACCTCACAATCCAATGCAGAAAGGCAGAAATATTAAATACATCCTTTTCAGATCATGATGCAATAAAAATTATATATAATAAAGGGCCATGGAAAGATAGACTAAAAAATAATTGGAAACTAAATAATCTAATCCTAAAAAATGATTGGGTCAATCAACAAATCATAGAAACAATCAACAATTTCATTCAAGAGAATGACAATAATGAGACAGCATACCAAAACTTATGGGATGCAGCAAAAGCAGTTCTTAGGGGAAGTTTTATATCTCTAAATGCTTACATAAATAAAATAGAAAAAGAGGAGATCAATGAATTGGGCATACAACTAAAAAAACTAGAAAAAGAACAAATTAAAAATCCTCAATTAGACACCAAATTAGAAATATTGAAAACCAAAGGAAAAATTAATAAAATTTAAATTAAGAAAACTATTGAACTAATAAATAAAACTAAGAGCTGATTTTATGAAAAAACCAATAAAATAGATAAACCTTTGGTTAATCTAATTAAAAAAAGAAAGAAGAAAACCAAATTACTAGTATCAAGAATGAAAAAGGTGAAACTACCACCAAGGAAGAGGAAATTAAAACAACAATTAGTAATTATTTTGCCTAACTATATGCCAACAAATTTGACAATCTTAGTGAAATGGATACATATTTACAAAAATATAAATTGCCCAGATTAACAGAAGAGGAAGTAAAATACTTAAATAACCCCATCTCAGAAAAAGAAATTGAACAAGTCATTGATGAACTCCCTAGGAAAAAGTCTCCAGCACCATATGGATTTACATGCGAATTCTATCAAACATTTAAAGAACAATTAATTCCAATACCATATAGACTATTTGGTAAAATAGGTGAAGAAGGAATCTTACCAGATTCTTTTTATGATACAAATATGGTGCTGATACCTAAACCAAGAAGAGTCAAAACACAGAAAGAAAATTATAGACCAATTTCTCTAATGAATATAGATGCAAAATTTTAAGCAAAATATTAGCAAATAGATTACAGCAACTTATCATAAGAATAATACACTATGACCAGGTAGGATTTATACCAGGAATGCAGGGCTGGTTCAATATAAGGAAAACTATCAGCATAATTCACCATATCAACACAAAAACTAACAGAAACCACATGATCATCTCAATAGATGAAAAAAAAGCTTTTGACAAAATGCAACACCCGTTCCTATTAAAAACACTAGAGAGCATAGGTATAAATGGAGTCTTCCTTAAAATAATAAATAGCATCAATCTGAAACCTTCAGCAAGCATAATATGTAATGGGGACAAGCTAAAAGCATTTCCAATAAGATTGGGGGGTGAAACGAGGATGTCCATTATCACCACTGTTATTCAACGTCGTACTGGAAACATTAGCTGTAGCAATAAGAGAAGAAAAAGACATTGAAGGCATTAGAATAGGCAAAGAAGAAACAAAGCTATCACTCTTTGCAGATGACATGATGTTATACTTAGAGAATCCCAGAGAATCAAGTAAAAAACTACTTGAAATAATGAACAACTTTAGCAAAGTTGCAGGCTATAAAATAAACCCAAATAAATCATCGGCATTTCTATATATTACCAACAAAGCCCAACAGCAAGAGATAGAAAGAGAAATTCCATTTAAACTTACTGTAGACATTATAAAATATTTAGGAGTCTACCTCTAAAACAAACTCAGGAACTCTATGAGCACAATTACAAAACACTTTTCACACAAATAAAGTCAGATCTAAATAATTGGAAAAACATCAGTTGCTCATGGGTAGACCAAGCTAATGTAATAAAAATGACAATTCTACCTAAGCTAATTTACTTATTCAGTGCCATACCAATCAAACTACCAAAAAATTATTTTACAGAGTTAGAAAAAATAATAACAAGATTCATTTGGAAGACCAAAAGATCCAGAATATCAAGAGAACTAATGAAAAGAAATGCAGGGGAAGGTGGCCTAGCCATTCCAGATATTAAATTGTATTATAAAGCAGCAATCATCAAAACTGCTTGGTAGTGGCTAAGAAATAGAGTGGTGGATCAGTGGAATAGGTTAAATATGCAAGACACAGTAGTCAATGACTATAGTAATCTATTATTTGATAAACCCAAAGACCCCAGCTTCTAGGATAAGAACCCACTCTTTGAAAAAAACTGCTGGGAAAACTGGAAAAGAGTATGGCAGAAACTAGGCATAGACCAAAATCTCATATACCAAAATAAAGTCAAAATGGGTTCATGATTTAGATACAAAGGCTAATACTATAAGCAAACTGGGAGAGCAAGGAATAGTTTACCTGTCAGATCTATGGAGACCAGAAGAATTCATGACCAAACAGGAGATAGAGAACTTCATGAAAAGTAAAACAGATAATTTTGATTACATTAAATTGAAAAGTTTTTGCACAAACAAAGCCAATGCAACTAAGATTGGAAGGAAGGTAGAAAATTGGGAAAGAATTTCTACAACCAGTCTCTTTGATAAAAGCCTCATTTCTAAAATATATAGAGAATTAAGTCAAATTTATAAGAATACAAGCCATTCCCCGATTGAAAAATGGTCAAAGGATATGAACAGACAGTTCTCAGATGAAGAAATTAAAGCTATCTATAGTCATATGAAAAAATGCTCTAAATCACTATTGATTAGAGAAATGCAAATCAAAACAACTCTGAGGTACCACATCACACCTATCAGAATGGCCAACAGGACAAAACAGGAAAATGATAAATGTTGGAGATGTGGGAAAATTGGAACACTAATACATTGTTGGTGAAGTTGCGAAATGACCCAACCATTTTGGAGAGCAATTTGGAATTATGCCCAAAGGACTATAGAAATGTGCATGTCCTTTGACCCAGCAATAGCACTTCTAGGGCTATATCCCAAAGAGATCACACAAACGGGAAAATGACCTACATGTACAAAAATATTCATAGCAGCTCTTTTTGTGGTGGCAAAGAATTGGAAATTGAGAGGATGCCCATCAATTGGGGAATGGCTGAGCAAGTTGTGGTATATGAATTTGATGGAATACTATTGTGCTATAAGAAATGATGAACAGGCTGACTTCAGAAAAACCTGGAAAGACTTGTATGGTCTGATGCTGAGTGAAGTGAGCAGAACCAAGAGAACGTTGTACACAATAACAGCCACATTGTGTGATGACTAATATTGATAAACTTAACCCTTCCTGGCAATACAAGGATCTAAGACATCTCCAGAGGCCTTGTGATGGAATATGCTATCCACACCCAAAGAAAGAACTATGGAAGCCAAATTGCTATTTTTTTCTCTTCTGTTGAGTTTTGTTTCCTCTTTTGATGGTTCTTTCTATTGGTTTTAATTTCTACTTACAACATCACTAATGTGAAAATATGTTTAATATGAATGTAAATGTATAGCCTATATCAGTTTATGTGCCGTCTTGGGGAGGGCGGTAGGGAGGAAAGGGGAGAAAAATTTTAAACTCAAAAGCATATGGAAGTGATTACTGATAAATCAAAATAAATTAATAAAAAAAAGAATGAGGGAGATTTGTTGTTTCATGTCCTCCTTCAATGACTGGCCCATCTCTTTTTCCAACCCTATATTTTAAGCCACTTCTTGAGTGCACTAAGTCATCACTGGCAAATGCCACAGCCTAATTGCTCCTATCAACTTTTTTTCCATTGGTTTTTGGGTTATTTACAATTCTGAATCTCCAGAGGTTCTAGTATTCCATATTTTATATCCATGTAATAGTACATATTATCACTGAGAGAATAATGGCATAGTAAAAAGATATACCTTTGTTTCAGAAAAACAAAACAAAACAAAACATTTTCTTGAGGAGAAAAAAATGATGCCCAAAACAAGGCTTCTTAACCAGGGAAACTTTTAAAAAATATTTTGATAGCTATTTTAATATGATAGGCTTCCTTTTTAATTTAATCCTATCTACTTTATTTTTGCTTTTAAAAACCTTGCTCTAGCTTTCCCAGGTAGCCAAAAGGTCCTATAAGACAGAAAAGGTTAAGAACACCTGCCCAAAGATACTTGAAAGTATTGAAGTACATTAAAGATTATGACATTGTATCTTAAAATTTTGTTTAAAGTCTACCTTTTGATTTTATAAATTTTTCTTGGAAGAAGATGCTAAAAATGCTTTATAAATCCTAACTATAGGACTCTTGCAATACTGAAACAACATTGAAACAACATTGTGTCTAATACCATGACAAATATAAGAAGCTTGATAGTATAAATAAGTTTTGAATGTTTTGTTGTTGTTGTTGTTGTTTTTCAAAAAGTCTTTTACTAGAACTTAGGAAAGTCACTCCATGTCTTGGGGCCTCAGTTTCCCTATCTTCCAAAAGAAGGGGTTGGATAAGACCTGTTTTCTAAGGTCATTTTCAGTTCTCAAACTCTAATGTATTTAGATCAGAAAGTTTCATTATATTTTCTGCATGTAAGGCTGTGCGAAGGGTGTGTGCTTCAAATTGGGGCTTGTCTAAGACAAACTATTATTAGGAAAATTTAAAAAAAACACTACTAGGAACATTTTAAATTGAAGATATAAAGAGACTCACTTTTTCTGTCCCTCTAAAAAATGATTTCTTCAACACCATCCTTTCTTATATTTTGTCAAAAATGTTGTCTTTTATGGCTTAATGGGGAGTCTTCTCTCTCAGTTTATCACCACTACTTCTTGAAGTCCTGGGGTTTTCTTTCACTATCTCCTTTCACAGAGTTGACCTCATTCTTTCTGTTCTTGCTTATCTGCAAAAACCTGTGTAATTCTTGAAGCATAGAGTTGAATTTCACAGTATCTTTATCTCTCTGCTTCTCTAGCTCGTCCAAGCATATCAAGCAACAGTAATCACCCTGCAGAAGTCACTGTGACCCGAGGGAAGAGTGTCACTTTGGAATGTGAAGTACAGGGCATTCCTAAACCATCAGTAACCTGGATGAAAGATGGCCGCCCCTTGCTCACTGGAAGAGGAGTGGAAATTCTGAATGAGGGACACCTCCTTCAACTGAAAAACATCCATGTGTCAGACACTGGACGTTACGTGTGTGTAGCAGTGAATGTAGCAGGAATGACTGATAAAAAATATGACTTGAGTGTTCATGGTGAGTAAAAAGGACAAAGTAAATTAGACAATTTTAACTATACCAATTTTTTTTTGTTTGATGCCTGATATCCTGAAGGTTAGATATATGTCTTACTTTCCATCCTCTGAAAGATCACTCTTGGTATAGTGCTACAATTCTTCACATATCTTAGCCTTTCTAGTGTTTCTTTCCTTTTCTTTTCTCTCTCTTTTTTTTTTTTGCTGAGATCAAGACAAATTATACATCTTTTTAGGAAATTAAACAAAAAATGAAATAATAAAATTATATATTTGCCTCAAACTATTTGGAATTAATTCTTCTCAAAGAGGACCAGAAAGGATTAACATACTTACCTAGCCTAAAATAAACTTAATGTCTTCCACCTTTATGATTCTTTTGCCCTTGTTAACCTTAACTATACACAGATTTTCTTTAAGGCAGTTAAAGGGGGTTGTACGCTAGGTAATGAATAAAAAAAATTCATTGAAATAGAAACAAGTGTGTATGCACAAATGTGCCCCAGGTGTAATGTATATTTAAATGTCATGGGAGCAGTGGACTTGGAGAACTATAACATTAGTATCATGAAGCCAAGGAAGAAATATAAAACTTTGCTTTCCTATTCAGTATTAAGGGACCAAAGTGTGAACCTTTAAGACCTAGTAGGCATTAAATTCCAAAGGTACGTACAGATCATATTTTTAAGGAAAGACAAAGGAGAAAAAGTTAGCAATGTTATTCTGATTCGTGTAAGAATATCTTTAAAAAGTATCTGGCCTGCTTATCCTCCTTGGTTCTAATTAATCCAATCTTGGAATTTTAACTTTATTCCATAGTCACAGATTGGACCATCAATCCCAGTCATTAGTCTAGAAGATGTATAGCACTGTGTTACAGGACAGTCTGGACCAGAATGCATGAGTAACTTAGAGTCATTTGCCACTTTGGGGAAGGGGAGGTAGCTGAAGTACATGGTAGGTCCATGCTGCCATTTTTGTATACCAAGAGAGAAAAATTTCAATTTAATTCTCATTAGTGCTTTGTTTCAAGTTAGTGGATTCTTTTTATTGTTTTTTGCTTACTAGAATATGTAACAAGAGAAAAAAGTTTCCGTTAGGTACTTGGTTTTTATTGATTTATTTGCTTTTGTGTTACAGTCCCGCCAAGCATTGTAGGAAACCAGGAAGTACCTGAAAACCTAAGTGTGGTGGAGAAGAATCCTGTTACATTGACCTGTGAAGCATCAGGAATTCCTCTACCTTCAATAACCTGGCTTAAGGATGGATGGCCCATTACCCTAAGGAGTTCCATGAGAATTCTCTCAGGTATTAGGAAAACAGATAACACTGCTTTCAGATGCTACATTGGACTCCCCCATAAAGAGACCAGAAGTGTTGAGGGTACAGCACAAAGTGGCCACAGTTAAGCACAAATTCTCCTCTATGCCTTGTTATTCAGTATTTTGGATTTTGATCCAGGGTTTACTACAAGAACCAAATGTTAGAAGTTTGATTATTTAGGAAAGTTTTCATATTAATTAAGAATATTTGAAGGTTTCCATTTAACATTAATTAAGTAGCTTCTGTATACTAGACACTGTACCAGGTACTGGTGATTCAAAGGCAAAAATGAAATGGCCCCTGACCTCAATAAAAATAATTAACATTTATATAGCACTAGAAGGTTTGCAAAGCACTTGACCAATATTATTACAGTGGATCTTCACAAAAGTCATGTGAAGTAGGTGCTATTATCATCCTTGCCTTATAGATAAGGAAATCCCAAGAAAGGATTACACAGCTAGTAAGCATCTGAGGCAGAATTAGAATTGAGGTGTTCTTGACTCCCAATGACTTTCAAATACCTTCAAAATTTTCATAGGCTTGAATGCTGGAAAGGAAAGCTAAATGAATGAAAAAGAAATTAGAATACAAAAACATCATAATAAACTGGAAACATGAGCTGACACTACTATGATAAAATTTAAAATGGGAATAATAACAGCTAGCACTTACATAGCACTTTAAAGTTTACAAAGTGCTTTACAAATGTTATCTCATTTGATCCTCACAACATCCCTGGGAGGGAGATGCCATTATTATTCCTATTTTACAGATGAGGAACCTGATGGAAGACTAAGGTAAAGTGACTTACCCAGGATCACACAGGTACTGTCTAAGGCCAGCTTTTGAACTTCAGATTTTTCAGATTCTAGCTCTAGCACTCTATTTCACCACTGAGCTACCTAAATAAATGTAAAATAGGCTCAGAAGATTAACAGCTAAAGTATAGAATAGGTGAGAAACTTAATAGTTTATGTGGAAAAAAAAATTCTAGAGTCAAGACAGAGGACTAACAGTGAAACCATGCCTCCTATCTCTCGGTGGACTGCAGCTATGGAATAATGCATTGTTGTCAGACATGGCTAATATAATATGCTGATTTGTTTTGCTTGACAATACTTGTTCCAAGGGAAGGTTCTATGGGTGTTGGGGAGGGGCAGGGGGAAATCATAGGAATGTAGCAGTGATGTAGAAAAAGGAAAAAAGCTCAAAACATTTAAAAAGAAGAAAATTTAGTGGTTTGGTTGTCTGGAAGTTTAATTTTGAATGTGACCTAAATACTGAAAAATCAGTTTTAGCACAATCTTGGGCTGTATTAATGGAAATGTAGTTTCCAGAACAAGAGAGATAAGAGTCCACTAGACTCTAAACTGAACAGAGTATTTTTATCCATATTTTAGCAGAACTACTAGTAAACTTTAACCCCTTCAGGGGAGGGCAAGTGTGATGGTGAAAAGTCTGGAATCAGTGTCACCTGAGAAGCAGTTAAAGGAACTAAGATTGTATTACCTAGAAAAGAAAATCTTAGGCAAGTGTGTAGCACTGGTTCCATGAGAATCTGGGCTACAAGGGTTGACTTACAGTCAATCACCACTTTGAGATAGGGAAGCAGTTAAAGGACATGGTAGATCCATGCTGCCATTTTTGTTTGCCAGGGAGAGAAAAAATTACCAGTCTTCAAGTATTTGATCTGTTCTAATCAAGTCAAGTTAACAAGCATTTATTAAGCACTTACAACGTGGCAGACACTAAGCATACAAACAGAAGCAAAGAGAAAGCCAGACCCTGTCCTCAATATTTTATTGGGGGGAAAGGAAGCTGAAGAGCAAAGTGGGCTAGGAAGTCCAGAGAGTGAAGCATGGGTCTGGGTCCTTCCTCAAAATGGAGGTTCCAGGAAGAACTCATCAATGAAAGAAGGGAGCTAAGGGAGAATACAGCTGAAGCATACTGGCAAAGTCTGAAGAGCAATGCATGGCTGTTCAGGGCCATTCCTGAAAATGGAGGTTCCAGAATGAACTCACCAATGGGAGAAGGAGTCCACAGGGACTTGATGAGGTAGTCACTTCTCTATCATCATGTACAAATAGAGACTGAAAAATCATCTGTCCAGGATGTTAGCATCTCCTAAGAATGGGATTTAGGAGAGCTAGGTTTTAAATCCAACTCTGCTACAATATAACCTCATAGATATTAGCCAAGTAACTGGACTTCTCTGGGTCTTGGTTTCTTCATCTGTAAGATCAAGCAGTTTGGGTATTTTATCTAACCCCTTCGTTTTGCATATGAGGAAAGTGACTTGCCCAAAGGTCATATAGGTTATAAGCAGCAGAGTCAGGATTTGAACCCAATTTCTTTGACTCCATATCTAAGGTACTTCCCACCACACCACACACTGTGTGGTGTTCCCAAAGGTCCCTTCCAGCCCTAACATTCTAAGATTCTAAGATCAAGGATATTATGAGAAGATGGTCCCTAAGGTCTCTTCCAGCTCTAAAGTTGTATGATTCAAGTCTATATATTGTAGGAGCTAGAAAAGGATATTGCAAAGGTATTAACTATATTATTGGAATGAATAATCTTTTAAGAGCTTTGTTATTTCTGTTTGGGGAGCTATTTCCTCTTGAATGGCTCCCATTTCCATCATTTTAAAAGTGCTTCTAGTCTCTGTTGACTTTAGGAATGTACTAGAAGTTTAAAGAATTATTGCTAAATGTTGGTTGCGGAACATTGCACGTAGTGTTTTATAGTCATCAAAGAGCTTATGCACTGATCTGTAAGGTGCCCCTCCCTCCCTGCCCATCACCTCCTTCCCCTCTCCCCAGAAGAGTACAGCAAATAACCAAATCACTATTGATGAAAAGTGGGAACACTTAACAGCCAAACCAGAGCCCCGTGGGATAGCTAAAAGCTGAGCAGAGTGATGAACTCGGGTTTTTTGGTTGACTTGAAAGAGTAGGGTTTTTGTTTTCTTTTGTTTTGCTTGAACAGCTGCTGCAGATCCATGAGCTAACAGATTCAAACTATTTCCCCCTGAGGCTCTGCCAAAGGAGTTGTTCAGTAACAAAATCTGAACCTTTGCCTTGCACAAGAGATGAATGAGTATCAGATGAATGGCACATGACTTGTTGACATTCAGCCTTTGCCCAGTTTGCAGTGTGCTTCTGGCTCAGTAAAAATCTGTCCTCCTGAGGGTGTTAACGTACAGCTATTTTGAAAACACTAGTGGATTTGGTGACAACCTTAGCATCATTATTAAGTGGACCAAAGATAGATAACTGTTAGACAAAGTGAAATAACTCCACATAAATAAAACTTGCTTTCAAAATCTTTTTGACTTCCATTTGGGTTAAACGAGACACCTGAAAACACCAAGAAGTAATGGTCCTGGACTTTAAGTGGTGGCATTTTGTATGGTGTGGATGAATCATGTGTTTTTGGTTGCTCAAGTATCTCTAAACTGAAATTTGGAGGCAGCATTATATAGTAGAAGAAGTGCTGGGTCTGGATTTAGACTGAGGTTTGACACTAGGCTTTGCCTTTTGTTAGGTAAATGGCAATGGGCAAAGTACTTACCTGTTGTGTGCCTCAGTTTTCTCATCTGTAAAATGAAGTTACACTAAAATGATGGCTTCTTCTAAGCCGAAGCCTGTAATCTTATGAATGCATGAAATCTGTCAACCAAACTAGGATTAAGTTGCTGAAGCCCTTCCTGATATTGGATATTCTCCTTCTCATATTTAGCTTGTTTGTATGTAATAACTGATTTGACTAATGTCAGTTAAAAACAAAACTCATGAATTTAGGCAATGAGCCTTTTGGAAGTCAACATAATGTCAGTTATTATCATAGCAACTTGCACAGTTTGGACTCTAAACAAATGCATGTTGGAAAAATGATTAAATTATTTTTAGCTGATTGTTTTGATGTCATGTAGACATAACTTTAATGATATTTTGTGCTTAGAATGACAGAAAGTAAACTAGAGACATCTGAAGAAAATTTAACATTTTCCTGTTCTACCTTTCTGGGTTTTTAGGACACTGATCTTTCCATGTTGTCCTACTAATCATTCTTTCAACCCACAACCCATATTAAGCCCTTACTATGTGCCAGGCACTGTCCTAACTACTGGGGATACTTGTCATGCTCCTAGTTGTTTGCTTCTTCTCAGACTCCTCAGTTAGCTCTATATCCACTTCTTATCCTCTATTCGTGAGGGTCAATATTCAGTCAATAAACATTCAGCACCTACTGTGTGCCACGAACTTTGCTAAGTGCTTAGGATTCAAAAACAGAAAAGAAAGAGAAGTCCACAACGAGTTCAGCCAGGTTGGGAATGGGGAGTTATCTCAGGAGAGATGTCTGAGTGTAACATAAAGCTTATCCCTGGACTGCCTTCTCCTTTGTTGCTATACTCTCTCTTAGTGACCTTAGCAGGTTCCATGGGCTTAAATATCATCACTGTCAGACAGCTTCAAGATTCATATATAAACACCCTCACCTCTGTCAGGAACTCTGGTCCTGCATCTCAAACTGCTCATTTGATATCTTCAACTGAAAGTCCTATCAACATTTAAAATTAAAAATGTCCAAAACAGAAAAGCATTTTTAATTCCAAACCCTCCCTTCTTTGGTCCTTATTGGAAAAGCTGCTTTTTATTGGAAACGTGAGTGGGATATTGAATCACTTGGAGTTGTGTAAAAGGATTGTTAAAGACTGTCAGAAGTTAAGACATTATCCTCATGAGTATATGAGTGGGGAAACATTGCTGTAAGCATTTCTCTCCTTCAAACAAAGTGCTCATTTGTCCTCATTATTTCCATCATTATCTCCTAGGTGGTCAGAATCAGGCTGAGAATTTCAATCCTTGTCACTTTCTTCACCTTTTAAATGATGAAATTCTTCATTAAACCAAACCATAAATTAATTACTCTGCTTTTGCAAGAGAGAAAAGTCTAAGAGATATTCAGACGAATTAATTAATTAAAACATTTATTACCCTTTTGCTTGGTGCCAAACAGTGTTAAGCACTTGGAATACAATCATTACTCTAAAAGAACTCATTCTAATAGAGGGATAATGCACAGAGGAGGTTTCAGCTGCAAGTTGAGTAGAAGGGCCCTGTAGTCCCTAGGGTGTAGCAGTAAAGCAGATGGTACTACATCTTCTTTAATGCAAATATTATTTGCATTAGTAAAACCGTAACTCTGATGTTGAATGTGCCAAGTACTCTGCTGGTGAGAATTTTCCGAGTCTTCCATACCTGTGGCTGCTGAGAGATTGAAACCTAAAATACGTGTAGAGGCAATTTCCAGGTTGGACTTCCTCAAAGTTTGATCCCCAGCATAGTGGCTGTAGGATCAGGCTGGTAGCAGACTTGGTGTCCTAAGGGGCACTGCTATTCCTACAGCTCTTGGGCTTACCTGCCCATAGGTGCAAGTCAGGATACCTTGGTGGTTGATATCATTGAAAAGCTACATCCCTACACAATCACATCTCTGTGCCAAGCATGTAAGTGTTTCCTGAACTCATATGTTTCCTCTTTCTGTGGAGGCAACATGGAGTATATTACAAGATAATATAAATTCTGTTCAGGTCACTCAAGATGACTGCAAAAAGAGTAACATGATTCTATAATGATAGTATCAGAAACACTAAAGCCTAGAATGAACTGAGCCTGCAGTGAAGTCGTAGGAACAACAGCTTTTTAAACTCTATTGAGCAAAAGATCAAAAAAGGAATGGGCCCCTACTTGAAGCAGACAGCTGCCAAAGGGTTACTGCTAAAGCACAAGTCTAATCATGCCATTTCTCTGCTCATTAAACTTCAGTGACTCCTAGTTAACCCAAAGATCAAACACAACCCTCTCTCTTTGGTACTTAAAGTCCTTTGCGATCTAGCCACCACTTTCCTTTTGAACATCACTTCCTTTTCTACATCATCGTCCTTCGTTCTATCTCTGTTCCAGCCATCCTGGCCTTCTTGCTGTGTATCCCACACAGCAATCTATCTCCCATCTTTGTACCTCTGCATGGGCAATTAGTTCCTTGGAAAGAACCCCCTTCTCATCTCCACTTTTTAGAATTCCTCATTTTTTTCAAAGCTCAGCCAAACATCACTTCCAAATGAGACCATTCCTGATCCCTCCAATTCCTAGTATTTCCCCAACCAGAAATTACCATGGTTAACCCTGGCCGAAAGACAGCTGGCTTCAGTCAGGAAGTTCTGGCTCTAGCAATGACATACACTGGATGTGTGACTCTAGGCAAGTCACTTCAACTTCTATAAGCTCCAAGCTCTAGGATTACAAATTGCAAAAAAGATGGCGCTCTGTTGTGGCAGAGGAAGTTCTTCACTAGGATCTCCTTACATTAAAATCACAGGTCTGGTTAAAAGACAGCATTTTGGACCTATTTTGTTTAAACTTAGATGTGTATGTGGTATTTCCTGTGATAGGCCATAAGCTCTTTGAGGGAAGGGACTATTTCAGTTCTTTCGTTTTCTTGTTGGTTCATTAATTGGAGAATGACTGGACAAATGTTTGTATGTGAATGTAATGGGGTATTATTGCATTGTAAGAAATAATGAAAAAGGCAAAATTAAAATAATACTGTGTAACATAAACTAATAAAAAGTAGCAGCACTGGGAGAACAGCTTATACAAGGACAATAGTAAATACAGACAGCTCGGAAAGATCTGATTACGCTAATCAATGACCAGCCATATTTCCAGGGAACCTATAAAATTGGATGTTATCCACCTCCTGACAAAGAGATCATAAACTCATTCTATAGAAGAGACAGAGATTTTTTGTTTTTGAGATGGCCACTATGGATTTATTCCCCTAGATTGTACTTATTTATTAAAGGATTTTTTTCCCTCTCCATTTTTAACTGGAGGGAGAAAAAAAGTATTTGAAACAGTGTTGCCCCTCAAAAAGGGGCACAGTAATAATGCACAGTAGAGAAAGAAGGAAATTCAGAAGGAAGCACAGACAAGTAGGACAATTTTAACAGTAACATGAAATTTATTTTATACTTTTTAAAAAGGCAAGTAGTATGAAGTGGAAGATCGTGTTTCATGTATAGTTTTCTTTTGTACTGTGTATGTGGAGATGCTATTTTTGTTTTTAATTTCAAAATAAAAATAATGAATTATATTAAAAAATGTAAGACCTGGAGGTTTTAGTGGCCTCCAAACTCAACATGAGTCAACATTGCGACATAGCTCCCAAAAGTACTGCAAGCTTTCCTAGGCTGCATGAAAAAAAGAATAGTAATCAGAACAAGAAAAGTGGTCATTCTGTTGTACCAGATAAATTTCATATAGTCTGCTTTATTCATTTGCGGGTACCTTACTTTAGGAATAACAACAATAACATTTATATAATGCTTCAAAGTTTGTAGAACAGTAAACAGGTTGAAATTCATTCAGAAAAGTATTGTCAGGATAGTGGTAGTAGTGGAGAATTAATTGTAGGAGCTGAGATTGTTTAGCCTAGAGGTGAAAATACTTGAGAGACGTGATAGCAGTTTTTAAATATTTGAAGGGCTATTTATCATGTGAAAAAAGAGAGTTAGGCCTGTGGGAAAAACAAGGAACAATGATGGAGGTTGCAAATTCAAATTTGTCCAACATTTATTAATACTTTTTATGAGCAAAACCCTATACAAAGAGGCAGATTTATGTTTGATATAAGGTAATATTTCTAAAAAGAAATGAGAACTGTTCTAATGTAGAATGGATTCCCCCAAGAAGTACTGGGTTCCCCCTCAATCGAATTGAAATCAAATACTGTTAACACCAGATCTCATTGAAATGACCAAATTCTCTCAGTGAATTTTAACTGATATTGCTAAAAATTACTAGGCCATAAGTGGAAAGACAGAGGAATTAGGTTCAAATATTGTCTCTTTCATTTACCACCAGTCACTTTGAGTAAATTCCTTGACCTCTGTGGACTTTAGTTTCTTCACCTGTAAAATGAAGGTGCTAGACTAGATGACCTGTGAGATCTCTTGCTGCTCCAAATCCATTCATTATGAACTTTATCTTGTGATTTATCTACCCAGGAGGAAGGATGCTACGGCTGATGCAGGCCAGAGTAGAAGATGCTGGCCAGTACACTTGTATAGTAAGGAATGCAGCTGGTGAAAAAAGGAGAACCTTTGGTCTCTCTGTTTTAGGTAAGCAGATAGTCCATCCAACTTGGACACTCAGAAAACATTCTTCTAAGTGGCCCTTGACCATTCTGGGAGCAAAGTAGAAATGTATTTCCTAATTGATTTTATAATTATATTTCCTTCAGTTTGATCCCAGATTTTTTAGCAATGTCACACTAGTTAGAATATATTGATAGCCAAGTCTTTCAGCATGTTGGCCTTGCCGTAAGAGCTTTCTGTGGCCTACTATTTCTCCAGAGTACTGCTTAGTGCCTGATTTGTTGCCAACAATTTTGAAACTTTGATTGTAGTTTCCAATAGCTGATTATGAGTCAATGTAACTTTAAAAATTCATTCTCCTTACTCTTCTCTCCTATGGCAACTACTGTGTATTGTGTTCATCTGTATACTGGTAAAGATGAGAACTAGTCTGTTACTTTGAAAGAAACCTTTCTCTTCACTTACCATCAAAAATGTCATGTGACTTCTCTAAATTCTATTTTGTTGATATAGTGGAAAATTGTTAATAAATGCATTAGGATCACAGTCTAATTTATGCATATCAAGTCTTACCCTGTTTTTCACTAAACTTATAGGCAAATTTTGTTCATTCTCTAATAATTCATCACAATGAAATTCATTATAATCTGATGGATATATGTATTATATCTTCATGACACAAAATAATATGAAGTATTATATGTATGAAATTGCCTACCACTCTGTCCAGAGTTGCTGTTGAAACTCTCTCTCCAAAAGGGCATCCCAATGCCCTTCGTAAAACCCCTTTTTGCAGTAATTCTCAATTCCTAAAGGGACACTCATCCTCCAGGTTCAATCTGAATTCTTAGTTCCATGAAGTTGAAGCTTGACTCTGAGGTCAGCCTTCCACACCCAGTCTCCAAACCCAGAATACACTACAAGACTTCCACAGGGACCCAGCTCTCCCTTCTCACCCACATTCTGTCTCAGATCAGTTTAAATGGAACAACTTTCCTCCCTCCATTTCTTTTTCTCTGTATCTCTCTCTTTTCTTTCCTCCCTCTTTCTGTGTTTCTTTCTTCTTTCCTCAATGACCTTAGTCAATGAAAATTACAACTTTTAACCCATTCACCAGGCAGTTTGAGATTTAAACGAATAGGATGCTGCATATTGATATAGTCACCATATACGAATATCAACTTGGCAGTTGTGTCTAGAGAGTAGAGGCTGGATTCAGGGAGACTAGTTGGGAGACTATCACAACAGAAAAGGCCAAGGGGAGCGAGGGTTTAGATTGAGGTGGTTGTGGTGTTATTAGAAAGGACAGGATGATTGTTTTTACTTTGTTTTTCTTTGCTTAGTGCCTCCTAGCATTATTGGTGAGAATATGTTGGAAGATGTGAAGGTGAAAGAAAAGCTTAGTGTTACGCTGACATGTGAAGCACTAGGTAAGATGCACATTTTGTTTTTGTCCAGCTCATAGGCTTTCTTAATTTATGTGTATCATATCTACATGATAATATTATGTGAAGAAAATGTAAGCCTAGGAAGCGCATTAAGGCCAAAATTCAGTTTAGCTCATGGCCTGGAAAGTTATAGTCATGTAATTAATGGCTAACATTCAGAAATTGTTTCTTAAAGGGAATCCAGTTCCACAGATAACCTGGCTAAAAGATGGACAGCTTCTCATTGAGGATGGAGATCATCAAATTATGTCTAGTGGGCGTTTTCTTCAAATCACCAATGCCCAAGTGTCAGACACTGGGAGATATACATGTGTGGCTTCTAATACTGCTGGTGACAAGAACAAAAGTTTCAGTCTTAATGTGTTTGGTATGTATACAGCTTTATCTCTCATATATATAGTATGTATTATACGTGTGTGTGTTTTATATGTTATATATTAGTAACAGCATATTTTCATAGACTAAGTTCAGCTTACTCTGCAGAATTGTTTCTAGAATGGAGGAAGAAGGAAACAAGCATTTATTAAGTGTCTATTATATCCCAGGCACCATGCTAAGTACCTTACAAATGATCCATGGAGCCCCATCATATAAGGGGTTGTACAGCAATGACAAAAGGATAAGGTAGCACTTAATACAAAGATTATCATAAAACAATGTGAATTGGACTTACTATGAGTTTTAATATATTCCATATGTGTTTTTCTATCATGAATTATAATATTTATGTTCTAGAAGGCAGTCTTTGTGAAATAAAAATGATGTAATACCTAAGAATTATAAACATTATGGTGATGACTTATGAGTATAGGAGTGAATCTAGATTCTTAATTTTGTTTATAATTATAATTTTATATAATTTTGTAGTGGTAGTGTAATTTTAGTGTAATTATAATGTAATTTTTTAATTACAAATGTAATTCTTAATTGACAAAACTTTTATTTCACTAAAATTAATCAGATAATCAGAAAATATTTATTGATTGTAATGACTTTATAGTATATTTACAGTATTTTGCTGAGACATGTAGAATACACACACCCTGCTCAGAGAACTTACAATCTAATTGCGAAAAGAAGACATGAAAACACATGAAAAGTTAATTGGTATAAGGTAGTATTTGGTCAAATTCCAGATAAATGTTAAGACAATAAGTAAATACTAAAGGAATTCAGAGGAGGGAACAAACCCTTGTGGCTAAGATAGTCAGGAAAAGTGTGTGTATAAGAGATGAAATTTAGGTTGACCTTTAAAGGATGCCTAGGATGGGGAGAGTTGAGGGAGTATATATAGATGGAAAAACAATGAAAAACATCGAGGTGAGAAGTGAAATGTCAGTAAATAAACCACAATGGACAGAAGGGAAGGTTTATGTTGGAGAGAAGAGAAGGAGTTAAGTTGGAAAGACTTATTAGGGCCAACCAGGCTAAGGTAGTAATAATTCATCTCATTGGAAAAAGACATTAAAGTTTTCTTTTTCTTTAAGCAGATGGAGTTGCAGGATTAAAACTGCTGTAGAAAGACTACATTAATGCTATTTAAAGATGTAGAAGAAGAAAAGGAGACTAGGGGCAAAAAGATCAAGGAAAGCATTATAGCCATCCAGATGTGAAGTAATGAAGGTCTTACTAAGCATTCTGAACAAGAAATATGACTTACTTTTAACTCATGTACCAAGCCTATAAATAACTATATGACAGATCAATTCACATGTATGAAAATAGCATATCTATCAGTACTTAAGAGCAACATCTACCAAGATAAAAGGATAAAGCTTCTTCAATTTGCATTTTTTTGATCAAAAGATGCTAAGATTTGTTTGAAATATCCTTTAACTTGTTTTAAAGTGAAAGTCTGTGTTTCAACCCTTATATATCATTAATTTTCCAACAGATTAATACCTATGATGTTAACAAAAGATGAGAATCTATTCTGATATATAATAATGAAACCCTTCAATGAAAAATTACTTGCACAAATAATCATGGTTGAGTTTATTTTTTTTACTTCTATTTAATAGGTTCAGTGAACATATGAAGGTGCACAGTAGATAAATAAACTTATATATATTATACATGTGCGTATGTATATGTATGTGTTATATGTGTACATTATATTTCAATATATAATACACATATGTAGATACTTCCTTGATGAAGTTTTTGTTCTTTTTCAGTATCACCTATTATTGCTGGTGTTGATAACGATGGTAGTCCTGAAGATGTAACTGTTATTCTTAACAGTCCTACTTCATTGGTCTGTGAGGCATATTCATATCCTCCAGCTACCATTACCTGGTTTAAAAACAGAACTCCTATAGAGTCAAATCAAAATATCAGGATTCTGCCAGGTAATTATTCCTCTTCTAATTATCATTGTATATTTGTTATTGTATTACTGTAACAAAAGTAGCTTTTGGAAATTGTTAATAGAAATAGTTAAATTCATGTATGTTATCTTAAATTCTTTTTCTCTATTCTCTGGGAAGTCAGTTCTTTATCAGTTACACAACAGGTAGTACACATTAAAGGAAAAGCTGGCCAATGGCATGAATTTAGTGGCTATGGGAAGTGGACAGAGGGTACCTATGAGAAAAAAATCTGATAAAATCTGGATATCAACACATAATCCGTAAATTAAGATGACATTTTCTTTTGATTTTTGCTTTAAAGGTATTTGTGAAAACTCACACCTAAGTCGTTTGGTTTAATAAACTGTTCGTTATGTGTATAGGACAATGTGGCATAGGTGGAAAACCGCATAAATTTATAGACTCTACTCATACACTGATTCCTACATAATAGTTAGCACAAGGTAGGACTTTAGACTCTGCTTTGACACAAAAGATTCTTGTTCAGGATCCCACAATCTAAAAAGAAGTGCCCCATATCCTAAATCTAAATCATGGTAGATCTTAATCCGTCTTACTAATTGTCTTTCATTGTACTATCCCTTTAAAGAAAAATGGTCAGAGTATGAGCAAAGAAAATTCCAATAACTCAATCTTACTAGTGTTCAAGGTTCATGTTTGGGGAGTAGTTAGGAGATAAGTTCAGACAGGTAGGATGGATCCCAGTTATCAATTAGAATGTGAGATCCTTGAGGGCAGAAGCTGCCTTTTGCCTCTTTTTGTATTTCCACCACTTAGCACAGTGCCTGGCAATAGGTACTTAATAAATGTTTATTGAGTGACTGGATGGATGGCCTTGAAAGCTGAAAACTGAGTATAATCCTTCAGGGGAAAAATGGATATTTAATGAGATAGAGAACTTTCAAGCATTCCTGATGAAAAGACCAGAGCTGAATAGAAAATCTGACTTTCAAATATAAGACTTAAAAGAAGGATAAAAAGGTAAACATGAAAGAGAAATCATAAGGGACTCAATAAGGTCAAACTATTTACATTCCTACATGGGAAGATGATTCTTATAACACCTAAGAACTTTCTCATTATTAGGACAGTTAGAAGTACTCTATATGAACAGAGGGCTTGGGATTCAATTATGTTGGGATGATCTAAAAAAAAAAAAGGATGGGTAAAAAAGAGGGATGCTCTGGGAGAAGGGTTAAGGAAGAGGAAGAATGGGGGAAATTATCTCACATAAAAGAGATGCACAAGAAAGAACTTTTATAGGTATGTGTATAATATATTACATACATTCACATATATATTATATATTATACACACACACACACACACACACACACACAATTGGTTACAGAAATCTATCTTATCCAACAGGGAGGTAGGAAGGGAAGGGGAAAAGAGAAAGGACATGGGTGTGATAAAAGGGAATACAGGTTAAGGGAGGCAGTGGACAGAAGCAAAACAGACTTCTGAGGAGGGACATGGTAAAAACAGAGAGAAGAAGAAACAGAAGAAAATAGGATAGAGGGAAATGCATGGTTAGTAATCATAACTGTGAATGTGAATGGGATGAATTCACCCATAAAACAGAAACAGATAGTAGAATGGATTAGAAATCAGAATCCAATAATATATTATTTACAGGAAACACATTTGAAACAGAGACACACATAGAGAGTTAAAATAAGAAGTTGAAGCAGAGTCTATTATACTTCAGCTGAAGTAAAGGTCTTTTATTAATTTACATCAGACTTTGCTGTAAGTCAATTGCCCATTTCAAAATTTGCTTTCTAAGGATAATCTGGAAGAAGGGTGAGGCAAGAGTAATGTTTCAAAAGCCTGCTACTGTTCACATTTCAGGTTTTAAAATTTTTTTTATTTTTCCAGGAGGGAGGACTCTGCAGATCCTAAATGCTCAGGAGGACCATGCTGGTAGATACTCTTGTGTAGCTACTAATGAAGCTGGGGAAATGGTAAAACACTACGAAGTGAAAGTCTATAGTAAGTATTTTAGCATAACAAAAGACATCATATTTTCTTGCCCAATCTTTTTGAATTATTTTCACAAGTCTGCTTCTCTTTCGCATTATTTTTACTCTTAATTATAAAAATTATTATTTATATAATTTATTAAGCATAGAAACTAAATAAAGTAAGTACCATCAATATATTCCCTTTTCCCTATGACCCCAGTGGCTTAAATATGGAGAAAGATGACTTCTTTTAGGTTCTTACCACCCAATTCTGGATTTCTAATTTTTAAGCTTCACATTTTTACTATCTATATTATCCTCTTTCCTGAGTCATTCTTTACACCCAAAGCATTTTTTGAATACATGTGATTTTATCAGCAGTCAGGAATTTAAGGTCATTAATGATCTTTAGTTCCATGGGAGAGTGGTAGATAAATAAAATGTGCAATTTTTTTTTTACAAAAATATGACATAGCTAACCACTATCAGTAGTAATAATTGTATTAGGAAGGTTTTTTCTGGTATTGGTTATGATTTATATGAATTGGTTTATATTCTTTGATGGAGTCCCCTTTGTGACTATCAAATATGCATTTATTACCTGGGTTTAAGGATGTGGCTGTGAAACTAAACAACCCATAAAGAAATTGACCTTTTGGTGTTGGGATTGTTCTAATAAAGAAAAATAGAAATCCTTTACAGTACATATCCATAAAATACCATTTTACAAAATGTTGATATAGGTATGTAAAGAGTACATGATAATAATTAGAATTCATATAATATTTAAAGTTTACAAAGTTCTTTATATGTGTTACCTCATTTGAGTCTCACAGTAAACTTGGGATTACACAGATTATTATTCCCTTTTTACAGTTGAAGAAAGTCAAGTTTAGAGGGATTGAGGGATTTGTCCATGGTCACATAGCTAAGTAAATGTTAAAAATCAAGATTTGGATCCAGCTTTTCTTGACTCCAGTCTACCATCCTATCCATGGTGCCTCATTACCCTTTACTGTAAAAAGTGTAGAGCAGTACCTTCCTTTTCTTGTCAATTTCTTGCCCAATTCTAAATATGGTTGAAATATTATGTAGAGCATCTTTCAGTTATAGAAGTGCCTGAATTTTTCACTTTCCAAAATTTTTTTTGGCACAGTTCCACCAATAATTAATAGAGGAGAACTTTTGGGGCCAGGTCTTTCTCCCAAAGAAGTGAAGATCAGAGTCAACAACAGCCTAACCCTGGAATGTGAAGCTTACGCGATTCCTGCTCCTGCCCTCAGCTGGTACAAGGATGGACAGGCCAGTCACTAATTTTTTCATTTAATTTTTTTGCTAATGCTGTGGGATAGTTTTTAAAAGTATACTTAAATATATTCTGTGTGTACGTGGTTACTCTGTTTCTAAAGAAAATTCAAGGAAGATTGTGAAACTTTAAAATTGGCATGCTATGAACAAATATAAATAGTATTCTATAGAATTACATACGATTTTATGTATATATTTGAGGTGTTTGTGATTCTTATTTAAAAAATTTATTGATGTCTTCAGTTTTCCCATTACCTTCATCACCCAATATAGCATTCTTTCCACTCAGCCAACCTTTGTTACAAATAATAAAAAAGTGAAAAAAAATTGTTCAGGAAAACTAACCAGTACATCAGCCAAGTCCAACATGGTTTTCAGGATTCCATACATATGGACTCCTGCCTCTCCAAAGAAGGGAAGGCAGTACATTCTCATAAGTCTTGTTTAGGACCAAGGTTGATCATTGTAATTTCTTAGAATACAGTTTTTATTCTGTTGTTCATGAAAATTTGCCCATGCAAAGAGGATTTTCTTTTCTCTCTGGCTCTAAAGAGTTAGTGATTAGGCCTTGTCAAACTCAATCAAAAGAAATATCAATCAGCAAAATTACAGTGATATATACATCGCAGATCTCAAATTTGTATAGTTTCCTCTTTGACCACCCTAAACTCTTTAATAAATCAGTTCATGAAGCTGAAAGTGAATATTAAGTACTTACAATACTCTGAGGCAAGGAAAACTTTTTTAAAAAAGCACAGATCATTTAGTCTTGTGATGAGACCACATTTTATTTCTCATCCACTAGGTTGTTGTTTTTTTTTTTCATGAATGTCCTTAAGGTTTGAGTGCTGATGTGGCCAGACCAAAATAGGATTTTATTACTGTTAACACTAGTCAATACAGATGTGATTAACTAAGATGCTGATATTTGTGCTGTTTTGCACATGATTAACCAAATGGTCAGCAAAATACGATTTGGAGAATTTGAATTCTTGGTCATGTTTTGAAATGTCCAAAGAACAGAGATTGATTTTTTAGATCCCGGATGGACTTTACAACACTGGCAGCTAGAGCAATTATCTCAGCTTAGATAATTACCTAATTTCATCTGGAAAGCATTGCAGGAGGAGAATAAGGGAACTCCCACCATGCTGTGTTTACGGTTTTTTCTCCAACTGTGACTATGTTTTATAACTGATTATCAAGTCTATATATCAGTTCCTTTAAAATGGAGAGAGCACATTTTTATTTTAAAGTCATCTTTTCTTGTCCTCCATTTGATAATTCAATACTTGTGATCTTTTTTCTTACTCTTGGGATGAAAGAAGAAATCTTATACTGGGAAAAGCAGTTATTTTTGTTTGGTAGCTTTATCTTTAAATAAAGCTCTAAATTTGACTCCCATATAAGACTTTTATTAAATTACTCTATTTCTGGCTCTTTCCTATCTCTTTAAATAGACACAATAATATAATAAAATCTTGAATTGCCAAGTTACTCATCTGTTTTTTCTTCCTTCTGCTACTAACTATCTCTAGAAGAGTGAAATGGGAAGCACGAGACTATTGAATATGGTTGCTTGTTAACAATTCCCACAAAAATTTCATTGGTACTGGCTAATATGAGCTTGGAGATTATATGGTAGTCTCATATATGGTCTCACTTTTCCCTGTAGGCACAAATAAGTGAAATTTTACTATAACTTGTCAACTTTCAAAAGATGTTAAAAAGGACTGGTAATGTTTAAACACACATGAGAAGTGTTGTAACAAAACTCTTTCAAGGCAAGAATTAATATATTAGTAGAACCCCGATGTACTCAACAGAGAAAAAAATGTTGAATTTGGTATCAACTCAATGTATAACAGTTCTTTCAAAAATCTTTTCCTTTGAAACTCCAGTGAAGTGTGATTAATTGACAATTCCATTTGTAACAATTCTAATGTTTCTTTTCCAATATGGTGATGATTGCTAAGAATTAAATTTTATCACAAAGAAATGTAGTATTTAAAATTATTTCCATTGCCATAGCATTTCTGAAAAAAACTCAACACAAACGACAGCAACTAAAATTCACCTTAAAGAAAAACATAATCAATTAGGGAGATCTTGATTAAAAGAACAGGTGATTTTTTTTCCTTATCATGGAAAGGAAAGTGGTTGATGAACTTTTCAGAGCATACTGCCATCTATTTTGATTAAAATACTAAATCAAGTATGAAAAGAGAAAGAGTATTGAATTTAAAGCAAAAAACAAACCCACCTGTATTCTAGTCTTAACCCTGCCAGTGACAACACTCTGACCTTGGACTTAAACTTCTCTAAGCTTCAATTTCCTCATCTGTAAAATGGGAATACTATTACTTGCACTACCTACCTCAAAGAATTGTAATAAGGATTAAATGAGAAAACTGATTTGAAAGCATAGAAATTCAAACTATAATTTTTATATCATCTTCAAAGACTGTTAAAAATGATTAGGTGATCTATCAGAAAAATGGAGAAGACAATATAGTGTCTATAAAATAAAGTGATTATGTGGTGCCTCATACTAACATTGTTTGAATTACATCACAGCCCCTTAAATCAGATGATCATGTTAACATTGCTGTCAACGGACGCACTCTTCAGATAAAAGAGGCTCAAGTATCAGACACTGGTCGATATACATGTGTAGCATCTAACATCGCTGGAGAAGATGAATTAGAATTTGATGTGAATATACAAGGTAACAAGAAAATAAGTGAATGTCCCAGCCTTGTTAATAAAACTTACATGATTCAGATCTTTATGATGTTCAGATACAGGTTCAGTCATCATCTCAATATAGCTGAATCTCAAATCTAAACCCTAGTCTCTCCCCCTGGGCACCAGACCCACTTTAATTACACACTACCAGATGTGTGTTTCCAACTGGATGTTCTATAGTATCTCAAGCTCAACCTGTCTAAAACAGAACTGCGATCTTTTCCCACAAACCTACACTTATTCCTGAATTTATTTCTGTCGGGGGCAGCAGCATCCTATCAATCACTCAGGTTCACAACATCAGAGTCATCTTCATATTTAATCAAGCACAAAATCATTCTGAGTTTACTATAACATTTCTTCTAATTGCTCTAGGAAACTCTCAGATCCTATATATTGCTGAAAAAGTGCTAATCTGCACTGGGAATTCCCTATACTAGTAAAATCTCAGGTCTAGCCCGTGTCCTTTTGTTTAGCATTTAAATCCCTTTACAATTTGGCCACAGAATATCTTAGCTGACTGATTTTCACATTATTCGCAGTCATGCATTCCAAATCCCAACAAATTGCCCTACTTGCCATCCCATCTTCTGCCTCTGCTGCTGTACACAGGAATGTCCCTCCTGCCTGGAATGTATGCCCTTCTCATTTCTGCCTCTTAGGCTTCCTAGTTTCCTTCAAAGCTCAACTCAAATACCACATCCCACATGAGACTTGTCTTGATTCCCCAAACTGTTAGTGTCCCCCCAGTTACTCTGTATTTAATTTGCTATTGTACATAATAGAATATAAGCTTTTTTAAGGGTGGAGACTGTTTCTGTTTGTCTCTGTATCAATAGAGCCTAGCATAGTGTCTGGCCCAGGCTAAGTGAAGCATAAACATTTTCTTGCTCTTTGGCTGACTGATTGACTTGCCATATTAGTGACCTATTATCTTTTGTGGATAATTAAATTATAAGACCCTTAAGGTCAAGGACTTTATTTATCTGTGTATGTTTCTCCACCTCTGGCAGAGTACATAGGAAGCAGTCAATAAGTGTGTTAAATTAAATCCAATTTAGAAAAGAGTTCTTTTTTTTTTTTTTTGGAGGTAATTGGAGTTAAGTGACTTTCCTAGGGTCGCATGGCTAATAAGTGTCGGAGACTGGATTTGAACTCAGGCCCTCTTAACTGCAGGGCCAGTGCTCTATCCACTGCACTACCTAGCTGCCCCTTAGAAAACTCATTTCTTAGAAATATCTCTCATGCCAGTCACTAGTGTTTCAGTGGCATATATCATGGAATCATAGAATTAAAGAATTTCAGAGTAGGAAGGGAATTCAGTGGTCCTCTAGGCTAATCATATCCAAATAAGAATTCCCACTACAATATACCCAACAAGTATACATCCAGATTCTGCTTGAAGACCTCCAGTGAGGAATGATGTACCACTTCCTGCATCAGCACATTCCCCTTTTTGATAAGTCTAACTTATTCAAACTTACCCAGGATGCTTCTTCCTGAGGTCAAGCATAAATCTGCCTCTTTGAAACTCCCATCCCTTGCTCCTCATTCTGAGACAAACAAATCTACTTGTCTTCCGCATGACAGTCCTGCAGATACTTGAAGAAAGCAATTAGTTTTTTCAACCAGTCCTCATACAGCATGGATTCGAGGCCCTTTGTCATTTTGGCAGCCCTATTACAGACTTCCTCCAACTTATTAATATCCTTTCAAAATGTTCTCAGAAATTAACATAGCACTTTAAGTGGTCTTACCAATGAAGGGACTATCGTTTCTCTAATTCTGGAAGCTAGACCTGTCTTGATGCAGCCATGATCACACTTGCTTTTTGGTTGATATATCACACTGCTGACTTACATTGAGTTTACTCAAACTAAAACTCCCAGTTTATTTTCGTGCAAACTGCTACCTAGTCATTCATTTCCTACTCTGTTGTTGTGAAGTTGATTTTTTGGACCCATATTGAACTTTACCTTTATTCCTATTAAGTTTGATCTTATTACTTTCAGGCTATCATTTTATCCTGTTGCTGTCCTGTATTCTGACTCTTATCCAATATGTTATTTCAGCTGCATATAATCCACAAATCAAAGTTATAGATACATATATTGACCAACACAGGACCACTGACAAATACCTTCCGCACTTTATAAAAACCCTCCCCTCTAGTTGATAGTGGTCCATTAATGACTTCTCCTTAGACATAATCATTTAAGCATTTTCTAACCCACCCCAATGTATTATTATCTACCTTGCATCTTCCTATCATGTCCACAAGAATATTATCAGAAACTGTCAAATGTTTTACTCAAGACATCTTAACATACTGTGACTGTTCTGAAAGTGTCTGGAACTCACTTAGAATTCCCAGTTTTCTTTATGACTCTGCTCATGTGGCACCTTCTATATGAAGCCTTTCCTGATCCCTCCCTCTACCTCTCACTGAGCTACAAGTCTTCTCACCAACAAAAATCAATTTTGTATATACTTATCTACATACATATTGGCTTTCCTGATAAAATGTAAGTTTTCTGTGTCCCCCAGCACCAAGCGTATCACTGCACAAAGCAGACTATTAATAAATGCTTGTTGATTGTTTGATGTATGGCAAATACTTCTGATCTACTACTCTAACAAAAGCCAAGATTGCTGGCTTTTAGTGATCCTTGCTGGCTTTTAGTAATCATTGCTTCACTATCTAAATACTTTCAAACCATCCATTTAATAAATGTTTTCTCCAACTTTACCAGAAATAGTAATCAGGTTCCCCAGCCTATATTTTACATACTCTTGCTTCTTCCCTTTTTTAAAAACTTGTATCATTTTTCCTTTTCCAACCACCTTGTAACATTCCCCACTGTCCAAAATGTTTAAAAATCACAAAGTCTAGAAATCACATCTGCCAATTTTTTCAGGCCCTTTGGATGTAGTTCATGTAGGCTCTGTGATTTGAGATCACTGAAAGCAGCTAGCTACTCTTTTCTAATACCTCATTTATCTTCAGTTTCAAGTCCCAGTTGACTTTTTTGCTGTATTCTTTCCAGTGCAAAACAAAACAAAACAGCAGCAAAGCATTTAGGTATTCAACCTTTTCAACATCATCCATTATCTTTATCCCAATATATGGAAGACATTAGTCATCTTTTCTTTGATCCTTCTCCTATCCCCAATATAGCTTAAACACACACATCACCTTTTTGCATCCTTTCTTTGAGATTTAATACTCTCTTAAAATTTAGTGTAATTTAAATATGTGTCTAAGATGTTTCTTTCTCTCCATAGTACCACCCAGTTTTCAGAAACTCTGGGAAATTGGAAACATGCTGGATACAGGCCGAAGTGGTGAAGCCAAAGATGTGATAATCAACAATCCTATTTCTCTTTACTGTGAAACAAATGCTGTTCCTCCTCCCACTCTTACATGGTTTAAAGATGGTTATCCTTTGACTTCTAGCGATAAAGTCTTAATATTACCAGGTAACAGTTGTTAGAGATCATGTAAGAATTTTATTAAACCTTAGACCTTTAATTAGCCCTGATTCACCTTTATTTATTAGATGCATTGGATTGATAAGCTTCCTAGTAAGGTTATTAGGTGCTGTGTAGAGTGTGGGCAGTCAGAACTAAGATCAAGAATTAAACTAGTTGTTGAAGGATGTTGGCTCAATTTCCTTCCAGCTCTGCTTTCAGGCCACTCTATTCACTTAGCTTATTTGTGTCTTTGTTACTCTATAAATATAATGGGATGATCAAACTTACTTCTTCATATTATTAATTGCAAATTGTGAAAGGAATTTGAAAATTATTACTACTAAGTTCAAAGACAGCAAGAATCAATTCTAGGTAATAGAGAATATTATTTCCAATATTTCATTTCCTGCATGTTTCTTTGGTTAAAAAGCAAAATACAAGTGTTCACAAATTGGCCAGGGCACATCACTTATTTACTTTATGCAAAGTTGTCACTAAAAATTTTGTCACCCAAGGTAGCTAAACTTCATAAAATGTGGCAAATAGAAAAGGCATTCTCAAAGCAAATTTTTAAGAATTCACTTGCGGAAAACCTGCAACACAAAGTACTGTTGGAGACTGAGAGATGTTTTATATCACTCTCTCTCTTAATTTGCTGCTGCCTCTTTTTCTGATTTTCACTATCTCCACATTCCCCAAAAGGGGAGAAGCAAAAATCAGCCCCCCTATCAGGGAGTGATAAAGATCTTGGTATACTGTCAATAAGAACCACACTGTCTCTTAGCTTTCTATTGTAATTAATTATGCTTGCTTAATTGTGTGCCACAATCAGTTGTTTCTATGCTATTGAAAAAGCATAAATGCTGTTAAAACCCTTTAAAATTTGGTGCCTTTGAAGAAAGCCCACATCATCCATCATAGTTACAGTTCTGACTATATGTGTGTATTGACTTTTTTAATATTGATATTTTTTAATGTTTACCATCTTAGACGGGATTTCTTTTATATCACCAATTAGTGGTTTTATTATTTGCTCTGTTGGCAGGGAGAGTGGAAGCTTTCCAGTGTATGCTGGTTGTTTAGCAAGATGAGTACTATCATTGTCATCCAGTATGTTTACAGTGAAATTAAGTATTGGTTGAAATTGTTGTAGATAGAGATTTTTAGGTTAACTGGGCATTGAAACTCAACCTGTTGTTGATGAAAGAACACTGAAAAAATATTTCTTGTAATTACCTGTTATAAAAACTTAACTAAACACACACTTAGATTTAGGAGAATAAGACATATTTTGAAATACAGTATCTAACTTGAAAACATGTTTTTGTTGTTATTTTTGTTTATTTGTTTTTTCTTCAGGAGGACGAGTGTTACAGATTCCCCGGGCCCAAGTGGAAGATGCTGGTCGATACACCTGTGTTGCTGTGAATGAGGCTGGAGAAGATTCCCTTCAGTATGACATTCGTGTGCTCTGTGAGTTTGTCTTACCTTTCCTTTTTCTGGCATGGCAGAAAGAATACTACATCTAGAATCAGAGGACCTGAATTCAAATTTTGACCTTGCCATATACTGCCTGTGTGACCTTGGGCAAGTCACTTAAATTTTCTAGGCCTCAGTTTCCTCATCTGCAAAATGAAGACTTTAATCTAGATACTCTCTGAGGTCTCTACCAGCTCTACATCCTACAGTGCTTTGAGAGTACTAGTGTCAGTCAATAAATACTTACATGCCTACTTAGTGCCGTGCACTGTGCTAAGTGCTGGGGGTAAAAAGAAAGGGAAAAGATAGTCCTTGCTTTCAAAGAGCTCAATCTAATGAGGGAAATAAAAATAAATAGCTAAAAAGGGATGGAGGGAGGGAGAGAGAGGGTACCCAGCTTGATGAAGTCGTGCAGCCTGGTGGGAAATGATGAATTTACTGCCCTGGCCCCTTCCTTAAATAAATGATCTGGAAGGAGCTTTCTGTGTTAGAACACTCTGCTCTTCAGTCAGAGGGATGGACAGGCCCCAGGGACAGGGGTACTGAGGAGCTATGAGTTTCCGAGTTGATGTGATCTCACAGGAAGAGTATCATTAACTCAGATCTTCGGATGTAGCTATATGAAACCAAATCAATGGTTTAAGTGAATTTTTCACTTTGGAATTTGCATGGGCACACATACTCTTTTGACTTTGACATATCAGTTTATTATGTATACAAAAATATTCATTTTGTATGCATTTAGTACTATAATCTAAAGCAGGGGTCCACAAACTACGGGCCCAAAGGCCAAATCTAGCCCATCATGTATAGTTTTGAGCTAAGAATGCTTTTTTATATATTTTTAAATACAATAAAATTTTATTTTAAAATGTAATAAATCATTCTTAGCTCACTGGATGGATTTAGCCAACAGGTCACAGTTTGGAACCCTGATCTAAAGAATATTATAAGCAATATAAATTTTAATGTTGTGTATTTTCAGCCCAACAGGGTATGTTGGTATTCTATTTATTTTTGTTCTACATTATTCATCATTCTTGCCAAGATTTTGCCATATCACCTGCATATTGCAAAGGCAGCCTATACTGTTTGCCAAGTATAAATATTATAAAAAATGAAAGCTTGCAAACAAATTAAATAATTACTGTTTGATTTTTTAAAAAGTATTTTTCACTCAACAAAATAATTTAACATGGGTTTCCTTTTAATAACTAGCTTCCCTTGCATATTTACTGTATAATCCACTTTGCCAAAAATACCTGAATACATACAAACTTTAAGAATGTCTGTTTAAAGTAAGGGTAATAATTTACAACTCAATTTTATAGTATCACTTTAACTGAGTGTTATATTTCAGTAACACTTAGAAATTAGTTTGGAAATAGTACTAAAAAGATCTGGATTTCTGTAGGTTTGAAAAAAAATTGGCTAATGTAGTTGTCCAAATAGATTTATATCCTGGTTCACTGATATATGATTGTAAGTGCTCTGGGGATATGTAGTGAAATCCCTACCCAGTAGTTAAGTCTCAATAAAAATCTAGGCACCTTTGGATTTAAAGTCTGACTGGTAAGCTATATACTCTAGCCTGAGAGTCTGTGTACACATGTATAATTTCTTTTTCTCAAAAATCACATAAAATTCCTCTAAACTTGCCTAAAAACTAAAATAATTTGAAAAACACTTGCCTGCGCATTGTTAAAATCTCTATTGTACTCTCCTATTAGTACCACCATCCATTAAGGGAGCTGACATTGATTTACCTGAAGAGGTCACTGTACTAGTTAACAAAACTGCACTGATGGAATGTCTGTCAAGTGGCAATCCAGTACCAAACAATTCTTGGCAAAAGGATGGACTGCCCTTGGTAGAAGACGACCGCCATATATTTCTGTCTGGGAGAACTTTACAGGTAAAAGACAATTGCTACTCAGCAGAAGAACTTTACAGGGAAAAGGGAGCTACCTCACTTGAAAATTACCTGTCTTTTGCTTCTACTTGTGCTACTGAAAATCTGACACACTTGAGCCTTGCTAGAATGCTGCCTTCAGATTCTATACCATATGAGAGGAAAATATCATATTACAATGCTATTTTTTAGTAATAAAACCCTTGAAGCTTAAGGTAGACATACCAGATTAAGAGAGTATTTAAAATATAAACCAGTTGGAGACGTGTGTGAGTGTGTATGTGTGTGTGTGTATTTTCTCTTTAAAAACAAAAGTGCTTTGAACATAGTGCTGGGTAATGAAGGTCTATCGAATTAACCTAATCTTGCTTTTGGAAAATTGGAAGCATTATGCCAAGGCTCCAGTGAACTCTGAGGAACATTGCTAGACATTCCAGATTCTATAGTCCATATTTGTCTTTGTCCACATCATTATTTTCAGAAATATTATGTGCATTTACACTCACTAAAGATAAGAACTGTATTTGAGAAGATGTTTGGCACTTAGAGAAATTAACTAGCCCCCCTGAGGCACTGTTGAATGTGTTACTTAGGAATTCAGCATAGTAACATAGCCTGAAACAATTAGCATATCATTAAAAATGCTTGGGGCAGGTAGGTGGCGCTGTGGGTAGAGCATCTGCCCTGGAATCAGGAGGACTTGAGTTCAAATCTGAACTCAGACACTTACTAGCTAGCTGTGTGACCCTGGGCAAGTCACCTCATTGCCTCCAAAACAAAAACGAACAAAAAATAAATAAATAAATAAAATAAAAATGCCTAACATATACCTTGAGAGTTGTTTTTACACTAGGGATATCAAGTTCAGTGCCTAAAAATTGCTTTGAATTCTTAAACTATCCTCTAAAATCCAAAATGTAACTTTGGTAACCCCTTTACCTAGTACAGAGAACAGGGTCCAAGAAATCTATGTGTATAGAAGCTTCTTCTACATGGAGATACCTCAGGATGAAACTAGTCGTGAGATCTCCTTTCCTAAAATTAAACAACAATAGATACCTAATTAGTCACATAACTAAGATGATAAAGAAAGTAATATGATCTAGATGACCTGCAGAAGCCTTTTTTCTCCTCCTTTACAGAGACAGCTAGTGGTACAGTGATTACTGGGTCTGGAGTCAGGAAGGCCTGAGTTCAAATCCAGCCTCAGACACTTACTAGCTAACCCTAGGCAAGTCATTTTTCCTCTGTTTGCCTCAGTTTCCTCAACTGTAAAATGGAGATAATAATAGCACCTACTTCATAGGGTTGTTAAGGATCTAAGAGGTAATCCTTGTTTAAAAAAAAAAAAAAGCTTAGCATGGTACCCGGAAATACACAGTAGGCGCCATATAAATGTTTACTTCCTCCATGTTCTTAAGAAAGTAATTGAAAAGGAAAGGCACTGTTCAGTCTTTTTTTTTTTTTGGCTAGGCAATGGGGTTAAGTGACTTGCCCAGGGTCACTCAGCTAGTAAGTGTTATGTGTCTGAGGCCAGATGTGAACTTAGGTCCTCTTGAATCCAGGGCTGGTGCTCTGTCCACTGCGCCTTCATCTTGAAAACATTATGTTGAAGGCAAATATTGAATATGTGCTTATGTAAATATCCTCTTATATTATTTCATATGGAATATCTTTTTTTTTCCTTAGATACTAAATTCCCAAATAGCAGATATTGGAAGGTATGTGTGTGTTGCAGAGAACATAGCTGGAAGTACCAAAAAATATTTTAACCTAAATGTACACGGTAAGATGTCACTTCCAACATATCTACTCCTTTATGTTTGGCAAATCAGGAAAACCATGACCCTGAATTCTTGGAACTGTTTGTGTTTTTAGTCCATGATCTTCATGTTAACCTCTCTCCCGTTTTCTTTATTCCTTTTTGATATGAATACCCTCAGTAATGCTGATTCCCATCCAACTAGCAGGCAATACAGATTTCAGATCTCAAAGGCAGGGTAGGCACCTGCCTGTTGTGTCAATAACTCAAGAGAAAGTGGTTATTCCTTTGCAAATATACCCATAACCAGGATTGAAATCCCAAAGGCTACAAAATAAGTTTGATATTAGTACATGGGTTCTAAAATCATAAAAATGCATCTGTAACCTCTGCTCTGTTTTCTCTGTACTACTGCAGCATAGCAATAGCAATGAACTCCCTGGAATGTGGTAGAAACAATGATGGAACTATAGAAATACAGCCCCAGATCACTATTATTGGGATAAATTAGGATAGCTTCATCTAAACCTGAGTGAGGTAGTATTTGAGTGTGATAGCACTGCAAACAGGTTATCAAATTGGCTAAACTTCCTATGAAGTATGTAGGAGACTATGGAAACAGGTAATTGATAAATCTCTGAGGAGAATATAATAGTTCCACAGTGACGGTCTCTCTATGTTTCTTCTGCATAGCCCTGGCTGCCAGTGCTTTCCTTGTATACTTGTGGTGGATCTATGCCAAGGCCTGGATACAGACTTAAGCAAAGAAAGAGTATATAGGTTGATATGACATGTCACAGATTGAACATAGGGCTATATATCTATTCCTCACTGAATGCATACTCTACAACCTAGCTGTAGACAAAGAATATGCTTTGAGAGCTGTTACATTCTTTAAGTTCTTGATTGCTAATTAGCATTCTGTTGGTAATAAACCTTAAAGAAAAGTATAACAAAACACTTATTTCTATGTAGCTATTTCTTCTGGATTTTAAAATTAGAGATTTAGATCATTGCTTATGATGTTTTTTTTAAAAAATGCCCCCCAAACCCAAATGTAAGTTGGTTAAAATAGAAACTAGTTCATGAATTCTAGAGGGCAGTAGTTTTTAGGAAATTTTATCTGGCAAAGGATTTCTGTTAAGCATCAAAGAAATTTATTATGGGTAAGCATACAGGATGGGGTAGCTAGGTGGTGCAACGGACAGGGCACTGGGCTGGGAATCGATCATCTTCATGAGTCCAGTCTCAGACACTGTGTGATCCTGGGGTACTATCTGTGTGATCCTGGGAAAGTCACTTAACCCCGTTTGCCTCAGTTCCTCATCTCTAAAATGAGCTGGAGAAGGAAATGGCAAACAACTTCGCTGTCTTTGCCAAGAAAACCCCAAAATGTGGTCACAGAGAGTTGGACACAACTGAACAACACCAACAAAAGCATACACGGGAGAATTTTACACCTGTTAATTTGGAATTTTAAGATATTTGAGACCTTTTGATTAAGTGTGGCATTTAATTTGGAAGGTAAAATTGATTTTTCTTTTTTCTAGGATTTTAGACACTTGTTTCATATAAATCTATTTGGCCAGCCAGCAGGCATAGGGAAAATGATCTAGATTTGGTAGATTTGAATGAGAGGTAATGAAGGGAGTCTAAAAACTTACTTTTTAACTTTAAAGGTTAGAATTTCAAGAGTCTGACTTCTTTTTTCTTTAACCACTAAGTGGTATCACTAATCCCTTAATACCAATTAGGAAGAACTGAATTATCTACTTGTACATTTTAAAATTCCTATTTAAATGGGAAAAATAATTAACTCCCCTTAAACTATACCTTCTTTTAGTTACTGAAGAATAATGAATTTTCTGGTTGGTTTGAGGGCTTTTACTTTGATTTTACCTTTGAGGTCCATTCTATTATTGTTCAACAAACTTACTGTGTTAAAAAAAAATTGGCAACTAATCTTGAAAACCAATTTTCTAAAATTATATACAATTATAGTTGAGTGTCACCTAGACTTTATATCACACTGAGAGTACACACAGACAATTAATAAGTGTTTGCTAAGTGAATGAATAAATGACTTACTGACACCATGGAGTCATAAAGTTATGTAGGTCTTTCACTCCAGGAATGGGGGATAAAGGAATTTTGAATGAAAATATGGAGGAAGAATGAACATCTGCAGGAAAGAAACAAAAAGATTGTATAACTGTACCTTGACAACAGCCTTAAACAAAGCCAGTTTTTTCAATATAAATACACTGTAGCATAGCTCTGTTTAGCTTTAGAAATTCTTGTCCTCCCTTGCTGTTGGGGAAGAATTATTCCTGCCAAACCCTGATGTCGGAAAGAAGCTGCAGATGAAATTGGTGGGGGCATTAGGGGATTCTAAATAGAAAGGATGACAGCTGGATTGGTTTCATCACACAATTTTTAGATCCCTGCAGAAACCAGTGGACCAGTTCCTAAATACAAACAATGTCTTTTCTTCGGTACTTTGGCAGCATACAGTGGCTGAACTTGTGTTGAGGAAATAGGGGAGTACTTATTGCTGACAATGTTAGATGAAATTTTTAATGTATTTACTGTTGTAGTTCCTCCAAGTATCATTGGTACTAATCCTGAAAATCTGACTGTGGTGGTGAATAATTTCATCTCTTTGGCCTGTGAGGCCACCGGTTTTCCACCTCCTGATCTCAGCTGGCTCAAGAATGGAAAATCCATCAGCTTGAGCAATAATGCTCTCATTGTGCCTGGTAAGGAAGCTATTTTTCTGATAACCTGGGGAGAACTTTCTCCCCCTCCATTCATCTTAGCAAGAATGAAAATTTAGCACACTGTACTTTAAATTCTTGAAGATTTCCATTTGAGAAAAATTAATTCGCATACTTTTCTAAACCCATAGTAGGTGGCCTAGTGGATAGTGTGCTGGACCTGTGTTCAAATCCCAACTCAGACAGTTACTGGCTACGTGACCTTGGGAAAGTCACTCCGCCTAATGTCCTCAGTTTCTTCATCTGTAAAATGGGGATAGTAAATAGCACTTACCTCCTAGAGTTGTGGAAGGGATGAAATTATGTATGTGAAAAGCACTTTGCAAACCTTAAAGCATTATATAAATGCTAGTTTGTAACAGTAATAACAATAACTTTAATTTACATGGCAAATTTTACTTTTTATGTTAGTAAGAGAGGCAGCATACTGGAGTGGATAGTGAATAAAATTGGTTTTGCAACCAGGACAACCTGGGTTAAGGAAACAAATTTAACACACTGCCGTGAGATAAACAAGTTATGTAACTTCTCAACGCTCTAGACCACTCTAAAAGTTGACAAGAAGGTGCCAATAAACACTGGTAGGGTGAGTTCTCTTCTTGGGAGTTCCACATACAAATGAAATCACAGATACAGTCCTTGTCCCTTCTTACTATTGTGGTTTTCAAATTTGAGAATTGAACTGCATTGAACTTCTTATGAGAATGATAAAAAAAAACGGGCAGTGATTCTACTGATAGATCCTTTTAATTACTATATATTTATAACATTACAATAATATAGAATAAGAAAAAGGTGGAGTGTGAATGGAATCAGCAACTTTGAAAATTTTCAAAGAATTTAAAAATCAACTTGGGAGCCAAGGAAGATCATTTTTAAAAGGCGTTATTCTTTAGTTCGTAGGCAATATTGGATAATTTTTTTTAATTGTATCAAAGTTCATATACACAATACATTGTCACATCACTGAACTCTTGTTGAGGAAGGATACAGCAAGCAGGGAATGAATCGAATGAGATCCCAATGTTAGAACCAGGTCACTTGATGCCTGCCTCTTCACTTCATGTTCAATTTTAGCTTCAAGATCCAAATGTGATTTTTGAAATATTTGCTCAATTACTCAATTAGTCCAAGTAGATCAGATTTTTTTTTAAAAGGCAATGTATTTGATCAACACTAATAAGCTTAAAAGTTGGATAACAAGATTGTAAGATCCTTAGGGCTGCAGACTACCTTACACTGAATTTGCTATCTGCATAGCCTCTTCTTCTGCAGGAGTAGAGGCAAAGATCTAAACTCAATATTCATTTAAAAATAAAAAAAAAACTTTAGAAAATTATAATTACTGGTTGCTCAGCAGTACTTAAATTATACAGTTCTGATATCTCCCTATCATATAAGAAAGAAAATCCTGTGAATTATGTCACTTATAGGTAAGATGATAATGGAAATGAGAGAAAAGAGAATGAATTCCTTCCCTTTAATCATTAAAACCCATTTTTGTCTATTATAACTTAAAGATGGATCATTTTTAAATGCCTACCAGATTAATGTAATAACGAGATTGATCCTTGTACTGTCTTTGATTTTTTTCCCCTTCTGATACAATTCAGGTGGCAGAAGTCTTCAAATTATACGAGCCAAAATATCTGATGGTGGGGAATACACATGTATAGCAATGAACCAAGCTGGTGAAAGCAAGAAAAAAATTTCCCTGACTGTCTATGGTTTGTTTTCACTGTACTCCAAAAATATATTCTATATTCAATTTATAAGGAAGTTTTTCATCCAAATTAATTTTAAAACCTTACTTTTTTTTTCTTCCTTCAGTTCCCCCAAGCATTAAGGATCATGGCAGTGACTCTGTCTCTGTAATTAACGTACGAGAAGGATCTCCAGTGTCATTGGAGTGTGAGTCAAATGCTGTTCCACCTCCAGTCATAACCTGGTATAAGAATGGGCGAATGATCATGGAATCTGCTAACTTGGAGATTTTAGGTGATGGACAAATGCTACACATCAAGGGGGCTGAGGTACATCATTTGTTCTCCTCTGCATGGCATTTCTTATTGGAAAGAAGTCGGGGGAAATGATGGCCACGTGATCCTTTTCTATGACGAATTTTCACAAAGGCAAAGTACTGTTGTCGGATAACCTGAGTTCTGGTTCAAGCTCTCTTCTTGACTTGAGTACTTTGAATCCCAGTTTCTTCATCTATACAATTAGAGGATGAGACAGAGAGCTATCTAAAGGAATTATCCATACCTATGAGATCACAGACTTATCCAAGTATGATTCTATTCTATTTGCTTTGGTTTTGTGACTTTGAAGCCTTTTAACTTGAATAAATTTGTTTCTCACAGAAAATAGATATGACAATTGAAACAGAATAAAGATTGTATCTTTTAAAGCATAAAACATCTAGAAATTTTAGTCATATTTTATACTATATACAACGTGATCATTCATAACTGAATGGAAAACATTAAATAAGTTTTTTGTTATTCTTTAAGGTGTCTGACACAGGCCAATATGTATGTAGAGCTATAAATGTAGCAGGACAAGATGATAAAAATTTCCACCTTAATGTTTATGGTAAGTATCTGTATTGAATTACTGTTTGTTCTAAGATATGAATAAGAAGACAGTTTTGCTGAAATTAATGCAGTAAATACGTACATTCTATGATACTTCTCTGCAATTACAGTACCACCCAGGATAGAAGGACCCCAAGAAGAGGAGGTTGTTGAGACTATCAGTAACCCTGTGACTCTTGCATGTGATGCTACTGGAATCCCTCCACCTACTCTGGTATGGTTGAAGAACAGAAAGCCAATAGGTAATATAACTGTGCACACTAATTTTTTTTTTTTGCTTTCTACTTATGTTGATAGACAAAATTGCAAATTTTCAATGTTAATGCATAAAATTTATCCCCAATGAATTTCACAATATTAGATTCAGCCCACTACCCTAGCCTTTCAGGATCTCTCCCTCCCAACTTCTGTCATTGGCAAATTTGATGACCATACCTTAACTCAAGGGTATGCCTTCCTCTCACAGTAATAATTAACTTTAACAGTTGCCCACCCTTGATGTATATAAATGTAACAAATGATAATCTCAGTGTGATTACTCCTAATACCAGTGCACAATGAAGACTACACTGTCAACACTCTGTCATCTGATCCATATTACCTCCATTTGTGTGAAGCCTTCCCAACTTCATAGAATCTGCCAGAGATTAAGTTCCCTTTCATTGCTTTCAAGAACCCAGCTGTTAGTGTATGCGTAAATACAAATATATGTTGCAGTTATTATTATTAACCAATTCATCAACTTATATATTTACCAGGTAATCAACCAACTAACCAGTATTTCTTAAATATATTGCAGAAAAAAAGTTTGACATAATACCTCAATGAATTGTAGAATTTTAGTGTTAGAAGGAACTTAGCAGGCACTTTTGCCAAACAAAATCTGAAAGGAATCCCCAGTATAATATATCTAACATTGGTCATGCAGTTTGTATTTGAAAACTTTCATTGAGGGTAAACTCTCCATTTCCCAAGTTATCCCATTCCATTCTTGGGCAGTGCTAATTATTAGGAAAATTTTCCTAACATCAAACCTAAACTGGTCTTTTTGCAACTTCTGCTCATTGCTCCGGGTTCTCTCTTCTAGCACCAAGTCTTTTACGTGACAATCTGTCAGGTACTTAAACAGAGCTATCTTTTCTACACTGTATCTTCTCCCCTCTAGGTAATAAACTTCTCCAATTCCTCCTACTAGTCTTCATAAGCCATAGACTCAAAATCCTTCATAATCCAGATTGACCTTTTCTGAATATTCCAGTTTATCCATATCCTTGTTTAAACTGTGGGACCCAGAACTGAACACAATATACAAACCTTACCAGAGCAGAGTACAGATCTATTATCTTATTCCTGGAAGCTATGTACATCTTGATTCAGCCCAACTTTATATGGAATTTTTTGGGATGCCACATCACACTGCTGACTCATGTTTACAGTGATTTTAGTCCACTAAAACCTCTAGACTTTTTTTTTTTAATAAACTGCTGTTACACCATTCCTGTCCTATCTGGTACTTGAAAAGTTGGTTTTTTAAAAACCAAATATAGCACTTTATATTTATCCCCATTCAATTTGAACATATTAAATTTAGCCCAATGATCTACCCTATCAGGATCCTTTTTGGATCCAAACACTGTCATCAATGCATTAACCTTCCCTCTCAACTATGTGTCATCTGCAAATCTGATGGGCATACCTTTATCCAGGTCATTAATAAATAGCACAGATCCAAGCAAAGGTCTCTGAAAAACTTCTCTAGAGATGATTCACCAAATTGACACTGAACTAACAATGACAGTTCTCTGAGTCTGGCCATTCAACTGGTTCTGAATCCATCTAATGCTGTTATCACCTAGTCCATATCCCTTCAACTTTTCCATAAGAATAGTATTAGATACTCTACCAAATGTATTATTAAAAAAAATTAAGGGCAATTTCTTCATAAATGGCTCTTTGTAATCCCTACTTATTTTTCTTGGTTTTCACTAATGATTTCTTTAATTATTTCTTTTAGAATTTCCTCCAGGAATTCAAGTTGAGTTCACTGGCCTATAGATTGTATTTTTTTTCTCCTTTTGTGGCAATCAGGACTTTTGCTCTTTTCCAGTCCAGCAGTGCATTTTCCATTTTCCATGCTCCTTTCAGTATCATTAATACTGACTTATAAATCAATATCTACCATTTCAAGGATGTAGTTCATCTGGTCCAGGTCACTTGAATTCATCAAAGACCAATAGATCCTTTCTTGCATTCCTCCTTATATCGGACATCAAATCTCTGTTACCCATTTTGGGTCTGTCAGTGCCATGCTTTCTCATTCTCTTTGGGGAAACAGAAGTAAAATAAGAATAGCTCCGCCTTCACTTTGAACAAAATGGTCATAACTGATAACAAACAGTGGTTCATACCTTCTTTGATCGTCCCCCGTCTTAACTTGGTTTAAAAAAACTAACTTTTTTTGTCGTTGCCCTTAGCTTTTTTCACTAGTCTCAACCCATTCTGAGCTTCAGTACTTCTAACATTTTAATAGGAAAATACCAAACTGTGATGTTGCATCCTTTGTTGCCTAACCTTGCTTTCATCTTGTTTACGTATCTTTTAAAAATCTAAGTTGGATAATGAGCTCTAAATTATCAGGTGATTAATCTACATAATTATCTTCAGACAACTCCTATTTTTCCTCATTGAGATTGTTTGCTTTTGTTTCTGCAGAATCTTTCTTGACAGTTTGCCATCTCTCCTAAAATAATTCCCCATATAGAATTTTAGTTCATAGTATCCTACATACCTTTCCTCTGAAACCTCTGAAACACACCTTTGAAATCAATTTGCTTTCCCAAAATTTAGGGTGCATGTCAGACAACCCAGATTCCCTCTCTATCACAAATTCTAGGAAGAAGTAGTCATTCCCCGTTTCAGTGTTCCCGTCATTTTCATCCTAGAAATGTATTAAAGAAAATTAGAAGCAACATAAGATATCCCCTTGCTGGTTCTTCTACTTTTTGAAGGAGAAGGGAAAAGGAATAAGTATTTATTAAGTCCCTACTACATGCCAGCCACTGTTCTAAGAACTTTACATAATTTTATTTAATCCTCATAACAACCACATGGAGCTAGATGCTTTTACAATTGAAGAAACTGAGGCCAACAGAGTTGAAGTAACTTGCCCAGGGTCAGACAGCTAATAAGTATCTGTGGCCTGATTTGAACTCAGGTCTTCCTGACTCTAGGAAGGATGAAATTATCCATAAGTCAAGTCACAAAATTTTTTACAGCTATTCTCCTTTGGGCAGAGAGAGCTCTCCAACAGAAATCTGGATATATTGAAGTCTCCTTTATTACCATGCAATACATCTGTGTTGCCAGATTTCTCTGACTCCTCAAATATCTCCTCTTTCTGTTCCAGTGGTCTCTGATGACAAATCCCTTCTGTTTCTTCCTCCTTTTACCTTCTCCTACATGCTTTTTGCTGTGCTTCGTACTTCTGATTTCTAGAGTTCCTCACGTGAATATGCCACCTTAATATGCAGTCCATTTCTGAATAAAATTTACCCACCCATAGCCATATTCAAGTCATGTACTTGACCCCACCAAATCTCAGTGATACCAAGCAGTCAAATTTGCATCTTTGAATTAGGATGTCTAGATTCTCTTATTTATAGCCTAAACTACAGACATTTTTGTGTAGACATTTAAGGCCATTGGTTTTGCTGCTGATTCCTTTCTTGGATTTTTGTCTCCTGGGAACTTACAGGTGTCTCAAGTTATATTCTTCTTCCTTCATTGTAGTACTTCTCTGTGGTGACTAGTTTGGTAGCAGAAAAAAATACGCATTTTCTCCCTTCTCCTTTCTTTTCAGTTTAATACCCTTTTGATTTGACTTGCGAGGCCATGGGTAAATACATTCTTACCAGCTGTTGTTAGGTATACTCCTTCCCTGAGTAAGAGTCTGTAACCTCTGTAATTTAAGCCATTATCCAGAATTCCAGAAGTCACACTGATGTAGCCTATATGTATATTTATATATTTCCTTATACATGCACAATGATTATTCACATAGAAAGTTGCAACATACCAGTGCAACTGTAGCTCTCAGTAAGAGATAATTGTTATACTCAATTAATTTTAAAATTAAATATTGGCAGATGATGATGCTATAGATATTATTTGCTAAATTTCTTATCTTTTTTTTTGTTTTGTTTTTTGTTTTGGCAAGACAATTGGGGTTAAGTGACTTGCCCAGGGTCATACAACTAGTAAGTGTCAAGTGTCTGAGGTCAGATTTGAAATTGTTTGCTAAATTTCAAAAATTGTAGATAAAATATCCATACCATATATGCAAGCTTCTTATGGGCAGAAAATTACCTTATTTATCTCTTTGTCTTCCCTTATGCCTATTATATCACATCCTACATAGCTACTTAATGAATATTTGTTGAATGATGAAGGAAAGAAGGAAAAATGTAATATTAAGTTTATTTTTTTTGTAAGTCTAAATTATGATTTAAGATGAGCAGAAAAACATTTTTACCTAATTTAAGAGAAGAAATCCTTAAAAATAGAAAACAATTTTAAACTGATCAACAATTTGTAATTGCAAAGGAATCTAAGATACTTTAATCTATCCCACTGATCTTTTTTTTTTTTTTTTAAATAGACTAGGTCTCCCTATCTTGCTTAGACTGGAAGTTCAGTGCCTGCTCACAAGTTAGGTCCTACCTTGACCAGCGTGGGAGCTTTGACCTACTTTGCTTCCAACTTGAGATACTTTGTTCCTTCCTATACAATTTGGTGGCTCCCTCTTCCTTGGAGCTGACCATATTCATGCTAAACTTAGTGCAGACACTCAATTGGTTTGATTTGTTGCTCGGAACTCCTGACCTCAAGAAAGTCACCAGCCTCAGCCTCTCTACTAGTGGGGAATATAGGAATATATCACCATGTCTGGCTATTGATTACTTTCAAAAATGCTTTTAGCCTCTAATAAATAATTTTGGCAATCAATTACTTCTTTACAATGTAATTTGAGATCTGGTTTTAAACAATAAGTCATTTCATTCCTTTTTTTCATTATTTCCTTTTAAGTTCTTGAATTTTTGTTTCTCCAAATGTATTTTATCTGATTTTATAAGGTAAACCCCCTTGTAGTTTGGCATTTCAATAAGTATTAGTAGTTTAGTATTTCCACTCACTCTTATTAACTGGGATAATTTATATTTTTTGTAAGCATTCCTCTTTCTTCTAATTCTCAATGTTTCTAGCATATAATTGTGGCTACAGTAGTTACTAATAATTCTTTCTTCATTTTTTATTTTGGCAGTTTGGTTTTAAACTTTTAGAACTTAAGTTAGTTAAGATAAAGATGGTTTATCAATTTTGTTATTTTTAAACTAGTTTTTTGTTTTGTTAAACATTTACTTTTCAATAGGGCAACATTTTGTAGAAGAGCACTGCACTTGGATCTTCAAAGAGCTGGATTAGGTCTTTATCATATATCCTGTCATAGCAGTTGTCATTTAATTTTGAAAACTATTTAATCTTTTTCAGCATTATTTTTCTACAAAATGGAGTCATTAATACACCATCAATCTCACTAGGTTATATGCAGATCAATTGATAGAATATATTTGAAATGACTTTTTAAACATAAAATCACATATATATATATAATATATATTTTACTGATCTAGTTTGTTAAAGTTAACTTAGAATAAAATGGAAATATTAAGGCAGGTAGATGATATATTATCATACATATACTGTAAATGTCATTTTAAATCATTTCTTTGAAATGTTTCCATGTTTGTATGAGTTCTTTTTCAAGAAAACCCAATAGCATAAAATTCAGACTTATAAAGCAGATTAAAAGGTAACTATTTGCTTTATAACAGAATTTACTACTAGGCTACTTTAAATGAATTTCTGCATTTATAATAGGACTCTTCCCTTACAATTAAAGTACACTTTTCAAGAATACTCCTACTATATGAAGCAAAATAAATCGTTCCATATTTTAAGTGTTATGGTATTGTAGGAAATCATAGTGATTTCTCATTAGGAAAAGAACAGATCATCAGGTTTTTTAAAAAACAATTTATGTATCCATAGAAAATTCCGATTCACTTGAGATCCATGTTTTGTCCGGTGGAAGCAAGCTACAGATTGCACGGTCTCAACATTCAGACAGTGGTACATATACTTGTATTGCATCAAATACAGAAGGAAAAGCTCAGAAAAATTACCTTCTTTCCATTCAAGGTATGTGCTGGTACACTGGATACAAATAAGGTTATCTTTCATTAACAACAAGAAATAGGCCTAACATTAAAGTAAATTTGCAAATGGTCCAAAATATATTTACATCATGAAAAAGCTATTATTTCATATCATTTTCATTAACCCTTTCCACATTTGCCAGTATCAAAGTAATCTGTTTCTCATGGCCATTCAGTGTCCATTATTGTGGAAAGTGTTTGTTGAAATTATCACCTACACACAAAATGAATGCTTTTAAACTATCCTGATTTTCTTATCCTGAATATAATTAGCTCTGGTTCTATTATAACTTGCAGAGTTTCTATAGCCTATCCTTGTATAATGCGAGCTCATAGAAGATAAATTTTTTCAAGCACTTAGCATAGGTGAAACAGAAAAGGACACTTTATAGCCACTCCATCCCAAACCCTGACTCAACATTGTGCTCCACTCAGATCCTCTTCCCCCACTTCCCAGTCATGGACTATCACAGCTTCTATCAAAAGACTTGGACCGGGCTTTGTTGCCTTCGTGCCAATACATCCAAGTCCTGATGGGTATCCTAGTCCCAAAGAGGAGGTGAAAAGGGACATAGTAGAATCAGCAACTCTCTCCCTCCTGAAATCCCACTCCTCTGAAAGAAAGTGACACGAGACAGAATAAAAGCAAAGCTACAGACTCTGAAGAGAGGAAAGAGAAGCCAGTAGAGGTTTACTTTTCTCTTCTCATTTCCTGGCTCCCTGGTACTTTGGGGCATATAGGAGAAAGAACACCTGGGGAGGATTCCCCACGAACACTTGCCTAGCTTAGGATTAATGAAGCGGGGTGCAAACAGGCTGGCCACCTGGCATCCTAGAAGTAACTGTTAGACCCCAAGACTCTTCAATTCCCAGGATCCAGGGCCTGCTGGACAAGCATCAGACCTTGTGGGTCTGGATGGTGGGGAGGGTGCATTGTTTATATGCTCATATTACATTGACACTCTTTTCTTAAGTGTCTCTTATAAATTTGTATCAGATTTTTTAAATGATAGTTTAAGGAGATAATCTCTAAGGTTTCTTCCAGGTCTAAAGTTCTATGTATATGTCTAAACATAGATATCAAGTTGTTTAATGCTTTGGAGGTAGTCATTCTCATTAATGAAAGTTATGATTATTTCTCCAAAAGTTCCTCCAAATATTGTTGGTTCTGAAATGCCAAGTGAAGTCAGTGTCCTTCTGAGAGAAAACATTCATCTGGTCTGCAATGCCAATGGAATCCCAAGACCTGTTGTTCAGTGGCTGAAAGATGGAAAACCTATAACCAGTGGTGAAATGGAAAGAATACGGTATGTTTAAATGTGAACTTTGGGATTAACCTTAGTATGCAAATGATGTTATTCAAAATTGTGCATTAAAAAGTAACAGAAAGAGAACTATACTTGGGTTTAAGTCCTGGCACAATCATTTAATAATTCAGAGTAAGTCAATTTACTTTCTCTGACTTCAGAGTCCACATCTTTAAAATGAAGATTTTATTATTTCCACAACCATGATATGCTACAGACCACTATCACTAAATGTTAACTACTGTCATGATTAGTGCACATGGTAAGTTGTTCTATGCATACATAATGGTCATCTTAATCAATATATGCTTATTTTAAAATTTGTAGAGTGATTTTACTGATTCTGGTGAACTATATCAGAAGATGAAAGAACATTATAGCTTCTCGCATATTAGTAAAGATGATGGCTTGTCCCCACATTTTTCACCCTTCTGTCTTTAAACTGAGTTTCTTTCACAAGATAAAAGATAAAGTTCAAGAAACATTTAATAAATGTTTCTCAGATAAATGACATCAAAGGTTGACTTCTATTCAATAGGCTCTACTAGTTTGGTGTGAGCATAAAAAAAAAAAAGTCATTGATTTGGCCTGCCTTTATTTTCTAAATTTCTTGATTGAAAAGAGTTCAGTATATATTATAAAAAAGTTATTCTTTCTAATTTGTTTGTTTCAAGCAAATTACAACTTTGCCATCTACCTTCTTAGAAATGATCTAGGAACCTGAAGCAACCATATTTGCCACATACCACTCCATCTCTCAACAGTCAATACAGGTGAACAAAATACACAAAAATACTACTTAAACTAATATCCTGGTATTTCATTCTAATGCTGTTGTCAGACTGTGTGCCACAATACAATATCATAGGCAGAACAGTGAAACAAATATTTCTTTGATAGTTTCAATAAAAAACCATGAGGCATGCTCTTGACTTAATTTAAAAAAACTTAATATGAAAAAGGAACAAATATTTTACTTTAGTAAAATGCATCATTTAAAGCTGGTCACTTTCCCACTTTTATTTTTAACTGAATTATTTTGAATAATAAATTTCAAATAAATTATTAGTGAATCAATAAACTTTTATTAAGTACTTACTGTATGCTAGGCACTAAGTACTGAGGATACAAAGAAAGTAAAAAGCATGTCTCTGCCCTCTAGGAGCATACATTACAATAGAGAAGACAACATACAAATAAGTATACAGATACAGGCTGTACATGTTGTAAACAAAAAAGGTAATCTCAGAAGGACAGAACAAGTTGGGAAGGGAGGGAGAAAGTGGGAGGGGGAGGACTAGAAAGGCCTCCTAAAGGGAGTGGTATTTTGATTTGAGTCTTAAAGGAAGTCAATAAAGCCAGGAGTTGGAAGTAAGGTGGGAGAGAATTCTGGGTATGAGGGACAGCCAATTAAAAAGTCCTAGATTTGGGAGAAGGAACAGCAAGAAGAGAGTGAAGCTGAAACACAGAGTCTCTGGAGGAGAGGAAGATGTAAGAAAACTCAAAAGATAGGAAGGGACCAGGTTGTGAAGAATTTTAAATGCCCCAGTATTTTATATTTGGTACTGAAGGTAATTAGCAGCTACTGGAGTTGACTGGAGGGAGGGGAGCAATAGGGTCAGATGTGTGAGAGGGGAAAATCATTTTGGCAGCTGAGTGGAGAATGGATTAGAGTGGGGAGAACCTTGAGGCAGTGAGATCAATTAGAATACTTGAAGTAGTACAGGTAAAAGGTGATAAAGCCCTGTACCGGTGAGGAGAGGAGGGGATATATAGGAGAAATACTGTTAAAGCAGAAACAAAATCTGGCAAGAGATTGGATGTGAGATGAGTACAAGTGATGAGTTAAAGATGGCGATGTTGCAAACCCGGCTAACTGGGAGAAAGGTGGGGCTCTAGACAGTAACAGGAAATTTGAGAAGAGGACAGTATTTGGGTGGAATAATAAGGCATTCTCTTTGGGACACATTGAGTTTATTAAGTGTTTCCTACATGCCAAGCACTGTGCTAAGTGCTCCTAATACAACTATATAAGCAAAGACAGTATACTATCTCAAGGAGTTTATATTCTAATGGGGAAAATAAAACACACTGTTGGCCAAGGAAACACTTAGGAAAGTTATTGGGATGATGAATAGGATCATCAGGGAGTAGATTGATGTACTCTATCCAGGAACACTGGCAGAGTTGATTTGTTCATGGCTCAAGAATTGTAGAGAGGTGGAAGAAAGGCATGATGGATGGTCGAGGGGCTATGGAGGATGTGACTGGAGAGGAGGGAGTGAAATGATACAGGTCTGGGACTGTTCTGAAATAGAGATTCTGGAGAGGCTTAGGAATACTGCTACCAACCCAACAATCAACAAGTATTTCTTGCGAAAATGGTTAAAAAAAAAAGATACAAAAAAGTATAACACAGACATGATCCAAACTCAAATGAAATCTGCTATCACCTTCTTTATGACATGTTATCTTCCTTTGATTTTTAATCATTCTATATGTAATATTATATATTTATTTGGTGCTCTAACCTTGTACTACTTTGTAGAGAAAAGTGAAATGGTGCTCTAAGATAATTATCTAAATCAATCATTCAGTTACAGGTTAATGACTACTTTGTTTCATCTCACCTCACTTTGATTGTTACTAGTCCGACTTTCTGTCAAATATTAAACACATTTATTTTGAAAAACAACATATCAAATTAAATAATCTATATTAAAGTATTTTATGAACCTTATTTCACTTGTTAATAATAATAGTCATGATAATAATAATTAAAAACATTGGCATAAATATAGCCCCTAGACCTGTAATATGTCAATCATATTAGAATTCTAACTAATCTTCTATTTTATTGAAAGAACAGAGTAACAGCTACAGTTAAGTAGGAATAGCAATGAATCATTTAAGAGTTGAGAGAAGCAATCTGAAGTCACTACAATCAAAATTATATTTATTTTTAAACATCACTAAATAAAATTGCAGGCAATTTTACTTGGTGAAAATCATTTAACATTGATAATTAAGAGTAACTATTTCAGAGTATATGTATTACTAAATTACAGAATACACTTCACTAAAATACCTTGACGATTTACTGATTTTGTCTGTTAATGTCAACTACTTACCCAGTGGAAAAATATCCACATGTTCCACAAAAATTTTTTATCACACAGATTAGCTGTGTGAATTATACGGTATTAAAAATATGCTTCTAAGCCTAAATTTAATATTGCATTTCTGGGTGTTTCATTGTTGAAATATTTCCATAAATTTCATTATAGAACCTTTACACACTTTTCACTTAGTTCAATAATTGTGTTAAGATCTACAAACATAACATTCTGAGTAAGAAAAATTAACCTTGGTTCTGAGTTAGCTGTCAATCAAATTTGATTCACTTACTTTTCCTTTTGAGATTTGAAGATTGAGATTTGAGATACTGAAGCCCAAGACTTAAGATTTTTAGTTGCGTGTATAGAATTCACATCAATTATATGACATATGACTCTAGTGAGATCATAGATTTAGAACTAGTAAGAATGTCAGAGGTCATCTAGTATAACCCCTTCATTTTACAGTCAAGGAAACAGGTTCTGTGATTTGTCTAACATCATTCAGATACTAACAGAGCTGAGATTCTAACTCAATTCCTCTTCAAATACAGCATTTTCTACCACTGCACCACACTTCCTTCTAGGACTTCTATAAGAAGAGATGAAAGAAACTTAGAGTGTAATATCAGAAAGGAAATGATCAACTTATGATGGGAAGGGATGTTTAAGAACACAATAAATACCTTTAAAAACTGCAGGAAGAGTTAGTGTTCCAGATCATAGGATCACATAAATCAGCTCAGTACATTCTACCTATGACCTTTTCCATAGAGTGACTCCAGATGGCAGCACGCTAAACATTTTCGGAGCTCTCACATCTGACATGGGGAAATACACTTGTGTAGCTACTAATCCTGCAGGAGAAGAAGACCGAATTTTTAACTTGAATGTCTATGGTGAGTTTTAAATTGTGACACATTCAGTTCCAACATGTTATGATTTTATTACCTTAGGAATACATCAAGAGAAATGAATATCCAATAGCAGGTTTTCTGGGACAAATTCTGGTCAAAATGCCAGCACTGCTACCATTTGGGATGCATAACAGAAGGGTAAGTCACTGTAGTAGGGACAGTTTTAAACTAGTCATTTTCATGGTTTTCTTCTTCTATTGCTGCAAAATGTAGTTTCACCTGCAATTGTGGGTAATAAGGAGGAAGCAGAGAAGTTAATGGCCTTATTGGATACTTCGATAAACATTGTATGTACAGCCACTGGAATTCCACCACCACAGATAAATTGGCTAAAGAATGGACTTCCTCTGCCTATCTCATCCCAAATCCGATTGCTGGCTGCAGGGCAGGTGATCAGGTCAGCTTTTTAAATATTATATTTTTAAATGAATGGTTGTATTTTATGGACCTTTCCTTTAGATTCTAACCAATTTTATATTGGTATCTTTTGTTTTTACATTACTTTTACTTTCAAATTTATCCCTTTCCCATTTCACTGCCAAGCAACATCTCTGTTCGTTAAATTAAAATAGAATAAGAAAAAAAAGTTCCATAAAACTGAGCATCGACCACATTTTTAAATACATGCTATATCCCACACTCATAGCCCTTCATTTCTACAATGAAGGTAAGGAGGTACATTTTTTTTCCAACTCTCCTCTGGATCCAAGTTTGGTCATTATAATTCACAGCATACAATTTCATTTTATTGTTATCAGAGTTTGTATTGGTATGGTTGTTTTGTATATTGTTTTCCTGGTTCTGTTTCACTTTGTATCAGTTCATATAAGTCATCACATGCTTATCTGTATTCTTTGTATTCACCTTTTCTGTATATGGGATCTTTCTCCTGAGGGATATGTTCAAAAGATATAGACATTCTAGTCACTTTTTAAAAAATAAAATTCCAAATTGTCTAATAGAATGGTTAGACCAATTCACAGCTTCACATGCAAAGGTACTAGTACTTGGCTTTCTGCAATCCCTCTAACAGTGACTTTAGTCATGTTTGTCCATCTGCTGGAGATGCATCTAATTTTTGGATCATGCTATGATCCAAACACTGAACATTGTTTTCCTATCTTAAAAACATATTTGTTAAAAATAATTACAGAAATGGGTGTTCAGTTCCATTTTAATATTATATTATTAATGCATGTATATTAGTGCAAATATTTTACATACATTTTAATCATACATTTACAAAATGAAAAAGTAATATATGTGTGTTCAATATCCATACTAATTGAGCCAACTCACAGTTCCACAAATTGTACAATAATGTGCCTATGTCCTTATACTCCCTGCAACTTTGACTATTCCAACTATTTTTTCCATCTTTTCCAGTCTGCATCATATGAAATAAAATCTGAGTGGTTTTAATTAGCATTTCTCTTACTATTAATGATTTGGAATATATTTTCCTGTGGCCATTCATAGTTCGCACTTCTTCTTTTGGAAACATTTTGTTTATATCATTTGACCAATTATCTAATAGGGAGTGGTACTTGATGTCATTATGTCATTTGTTATATGTTGTGGATATTTGACTTTTGCTGATCATATTTGGAGCAAATTTTTTTCCCACTTCAATATCATTTCTTCATGCTTGTTGATTGTGCCCCCTATCTTTATTCATGTAAAAGCTATTTTAAATTTTACATATACAAAATTATCATTTTGTCTTTTATGATCCTCCATATGATTGACTTGGTTAAGAATTCTCTCCCTAACCACAGTTACAAAAAGTACTTCCTGTCTATTGTCTTCTAATTTTTGTAAGGTACAACATTTTATATTCAGGTCATGTAACTCTTTTGAGTTTATTATGGAACATGGTTTCAGAGATTGTTCTAAACCTTTTTTTTCTGCCAAACTTTCCAATTTTCCCAGAAATTTCTGTCAAAAAAGGGGTTCCTTCCCCTTTATCACCTGCGCTCTTATTTTTACCAAATGCTGGCCTACTATTTTTTATTGTTTCCGCTTCCTACTTATCTAGTCTATTCCACTAATATACTTTTCTGTTTTTGACCAATGCTAAATGCTTTTGAAAGCTACTACTTTATAATATACAGTTTGGGTTCTGATAACTGAATAACCTCATTCCTTCAAACTTTTTCTCATTTTCTTTGAGATCATAAACCTTATTTCTTCTTAATAAATTTTGATATTGTTTACTTAGTTCCATAAGTTATTCAATTACTAATCTGACTGCACTAAATGTATAAATTAAGTTAGTAGTTTTGTCATTTTTATTATTTTGGCACAACCCAGCTACAAGCAGTGAATATCTTTCTAGTTATTTAAGTCTTAATTTCTGTAAAAAAATGTTTCATAGTTGTAGTTATATTAGTTTTGCATGTCTTAGGTTAGCTATATTATTTTATGCATTATATAATAATTTCAAATGGAATATCTTCTTTTATCATAGCTTCCTGATTCTTGTTAGATTTGAGGATTTGTTAGGAATTTAATATTTGTTTTTGTACTTTTTTTTCCCCAGAATTGTGAGAGCTCAGGTGTCTGATGTTGGAATATACACTTGTGTGGCCTCTAACAGAGCTGGAGTAGATAATAAACATTATAGTCTGCAAGTTTTTGGTAAGTTATTTTGAGTAATATGAAATCTTATACTTACTTGGACAACTTTTTCAATGTAAGGGAAATATTTCTATTTTTATTTTATTATTTCAGTTTCACAGTGAAATACTATGGACATAATCTATCTTTAATATCCTCATTGTTTCTCCCCACTGATTGATGCATTTAATTTGTAAAGTATCATATTTTGTAGTCAGGAATGAATTAACTCACAGGTCAAGAAGGGACTTACACAATGAGTCCCTTAAGTATAGGGAATAGAAATTTTCCTCCAGTCTGGGACCCTGTCAGTGGGGCCCCTTTGTCTATGTTTCTGCCAAGAATTTTTTTTTTTACCCTAGTTTGACCTTGATTTTCATATTGTTCCAAGTATAAAGTTCAAACAATTATATTTCTCTCCAGGCATGAAGTCATTCTTTCTCATCCCAAAAGAAAATTAAAACTTTTCTCATAATGTCAGGTTATAATTATAATTATTGAATATATGTCTTTCTCTATATGTACACACACACACACACACACATATATAATTATACAAACACTTATAGTATTAAGTTCACCATTCTCAGAAATATTGAGAATTTATAAATAGAAGAAATGTTTTGGCTTATATTTTGCACTCAGTTCTCTTCTCTAGATGATGATGATGATGATGATGATGATGATGATGATGATGATGATGA